>NW_007728498.1:276325-301234 GCF_000696425.1 Galeopterus variegatus
AGGGGGGGAGAGGGAGGAGGGAGGGAGGTTTTGGTACTGGGCCACAATAATCAACCACATTGTATATTGACAAAATAAAATAAAGTTAAAAAAAAAGAAGCAGCCTTAGCCTGCACCAGATGCATCTGTCCCAGAATAGTAGCCAAATGAGCTTCTTTCCTTTATAAATTACCCAGTTTCAGGTATTATGTTATAAGAAACACAAAAATGGACTGATACAGACCATACTACCCAAAGTGACCTACAGTTTGAATGCAATCCCCATCAAACTACCAATAATGTATTTCACAGAAATAGAAAAAAAAATTCAAAAATTTATAGGGAAGAATAAAAGTCCCCAAATAGCTAAAGCAATCCTGGGCAAAAGAGAACAAAGCAGGGGGCATCACACTTCCAGACTTCAAATTGTACTATAGTAATTAAGCTATAGTAATCAGAAAAGCAATGTACGGGCACAAAAACAGGTATGTCAACCAATGGCACAGAATAGAGAATCCAGAAATAAATCCATGTACCTACAACAAACTAATTTTTGACAAAGTAGCCAAGAACATAAATTGGGGAATGGGAAGTCTCTTTAATAAAGGTGGTTGAAAACTGGAAATCCATATGCAAAAGAATGAAACTAGACCCCCATCTCTCACCCTATATCAAAACAAGTCAAAATAGATTAAAGACTTAAATGTAAGGCCTGAAACTATACAACTTTTAGTAGAAAACATAGGAAAAATGCTTCAGGACATAGATGTGGGCTAAATTTAATGAATAAAACCTCAAATGCACAGGCAACAAATGAAAAAATCAACAAATGGGATTACACCAAAATAAAAAGCTTCTGAACAGCAAAAGAAACAACTAACAGAGCTAAGAGACAACCTGCAGAATGGGGGGGGGAATATTTGTAAACTGTACATCCAACAAGGGACTAATACCCAGAATATACAAGGAACTCAAACAACTCAACAGTAAAAAAAAAAATCCAAGTAAAAAATGAGCAAAGGAGCTGAGTAGACGTTTCTCCAAAGAGGACATACAGATGGAAAACAGGTATATGGAAAAAATTCTCAGCATCACTAATCATTAGAGTAATGCAAATCAACACCACGATGAAATATTATTTCACCCAAGTTAGAATGGCTATTATCAAAAAGACAGAAAATAACACGTGTTGGCATGGATGCAGAGAAAGGGGAACTCTTATACATTGTTGGTGGGAATGTAAATTAGTGTGGTCTTTATGGCAAAGAGTATGGAGGTTTATCAAACAACTAAAGATATAATTACCATATGATCCAGCAATCCCACTACTGGGTGTGTATACAAAGGAAAGGAAATTGACATGTCAAAGTTATACCTGAATTCCCATGTGTATCCAAGCTCTATTCATAATAGCCAAGAGTTGGGACCAATCTAAATGTCCATCAGCAGATGATTGGATAAAGAAAATGTGGTATATATACACAATGAAAAACCACTCAGCCATAAAAAAGAATGAAATTGTGTCATTTGCAATATTTATGATCTTGGGGAAAATAATGTTAAGTGAAATAAGCCAGTCATAGATAGAGAAATACCACATGTCCTTACTCATGTGGAAGCTAAAAAAGCTTATCTCACAGAAGTAGAGAGTTGAATAGTGGTTAGTAGAGACTGGTAAGGGAAGTGGGTGAGGGGATATGTGGAGAGGGAGGTCAATGGATACAAAATTGTAGAAAGAGAAGAAAAATAAGATCTAGTGTTCTGTAGAAACATGGGGTGACTACAGTCAATAACAAATTATTATATAACTTTAGCTAATTAAGAGGATTTTGAGTGGTTCCAACACAAAGAGGTGACAAATGTTTGAGGTGATATATATGCTAAATACCCTCATATGATCATTGCACATTTTATAAATGTACCCAAACATAACATTGTACTATACAAATATATAGAGTTATCATGGGTCAATTAAGAAAAACATAGGTTGGGGCCGGCCCGGTGGCGCACTGCTACAGTGCGCCGCTTGGGAGCTCGGCGGCGCTCCCACCTAGGGTTCGGATCCCACATACAGACCGGCTGCTCACTGGCTGAGCAAGGGGCGGGCATGACGCCGAGGGTTGCGATCCCGTTGCCAGTCCCGGTCCGGTACGGGCGCGACACTGAGGGTTGCGATCCGTTGCCGGTCACGAAAAAAGACAAAAAGGAAGAAAAAAAAAAAAAAAAGAAAAACATAGGTTAAAAAGAAAAAAAAAATAAAGAGTAGAATAGTTGTTACTAGAGGCAGGGAAGAGGTGGGGGAAGTGTGGAATGGAGAGAGGTTGGTAAACAGGTACTAAGTTACAAAGTTAGAGTTAGATAGGAAGAATAAGTTCTGGTGTTCTAGGGCCACTATAGCTAACAATATTGTATTGTATGTTTCAACGTAGCCAGAAAAGAGGATCTTGAATGTTATAACCACAGACAAATAGTAAATGTTTAGGTGATAGATATGCTAACCATTCTGATTGGATCATTATACAATATATGTATGCTCTGAGACAACAAACTGTACCCCATAGAAATGCACAGCAAAGAAAGGTAAATAATTTTTTAAAAAACGTTGCTGCCACAGTGAATAACAAGGTGGGATATAGACACAACCAGGAAACCAGTTATGACTTCTCTGAGTGTTGTGAGGCACCCTCCTGCAAGAATGCACTTACACACCACATGTGCAGAAGAGGGCAGTTTATTCACTCCAGCTGGCCAGCGACCATCTCTCAAGGAGCAACCAAGGGAGAACGGCCCCAGGCCTTGGTCTTGTGGGGTTTTTAAAGGCAAAAACTACATCCCATTGGCACATGGGTTTGTCCAGGTGCACAAAGCAAGCTAGGGAGCTAGGTTACAGAAGCCAAGAATGAGCCATTACAGCAATCAAGCATACGACTTTTCATTGTGTATGGTTCCTGTTCCCATGTAATAGTTCACTGTGTATGGCTCCTGTTTCTATGCAACAGTTTTTGTTTCTATGAGAAGGTCAATGGTTTTTCACACAGTAGGAGGGGTTAGTCTGCAGGTCAGATGGGGTAAAATGGAGTTATTTAGGTTAAGCAAGCAATTCTATAGTGTACATTATGACGGTGTAGGGAACTCTATTTCATGAGGAGGTGATGAGCCAATCATTAAAAGAGCATAAGGGGTAGGATGGGGTGGGATGGAGTGGAAGGAAGGAGAAGCAGGTGTTTTAAGAGTTTCCAAAGCAAGAGAAAATGTTTGTGCCAAGTTTTCAACGTGGGAAAGAGTTTGGCGTATTTGAGGAACTGAAGGAAGGCCCATGGGGTAGAGTTGGGGCAACTGAGTGTTGGAGAGAGAGGCAGGGGTCAGACCCTATGATGCCATGGTCATATAATGGTTACTATGCACTTTGCTAAATGTATGTATGTATATACACACACACACACGCACACACATACGTGTGTGTGTGTATAAATTACTTATAATCTTCACTATAACCCTATGAAGTACATACTATAATTATCCCACTTTTACAGGCACAGACAAGTTAAATGACTTGCCCAAGTTCACACAGCTAGTAAGTGGTAGAACTAAGATCAGAGCTCAGGTGGTCTGACATCAGAGCCCTTGCTCTTCACCTTTATGCACAGTTTGGATTTTATTCCAAATCCAATGGGGAATCACTTGGAAAGTTTTAAGCAAGGTGGTAACATGATCTGTTGCAAATTTAAAGTATTAATCTGAGAGCTGCAGGAAGAATGGTTTGGCGGGGGACAAAAGTGGATGAAGGAGGTTCAGTGAGAAGCCTGTTGCAATTGCTCAGGTGGAAGATGATGGTGGCTTGAACTAGAGTGGTGGAATGAAGAGAAACAGCCAGATTCAAGAATTTTTTGGAAGTCAGTTTCCCACTTGATTATAGTCTGTCTAGCATGGTTAATCTGTTTGATGATATCATCAATTAGACTGGAATTTCATAAGAACAGAGAAGGAAGGAGACTCATTTTTACTGGCACCTTCTTGATCCATAGACCTGTTGTCTTATTAGGGATTTTCACAAGTCCATTAGGTAGATATTATTCTCTTCATGTTACAGCTGATTAAACTGAACCTAAGAGAAGGGGAGGGACTTGCTTAAGGTCACCCAGCCAGTAAGTGACAGAGCTGAAAATTTAAAGCAAGAACTCTTTGACTCCAAAGTCGAAAGCTTTCCTCCTTGTACTATACCACTTTCTTGGCTATGTCTCTTCTCTCATCTCTCTCACCACACTTAAATCAGGGGTGGGCACCCCAGAGGTCCTTTTCCAACAAGTCAATACAAACAAGTTGATTAGCATCTTGCTGACAGACTGACAGATGCTGCATAAAAATTACTTGACCCAAAGATTTTCAAAGCAGCACAAGGAAAGAGTGCACCCAATATTTCCTCCTAGCAAAAAAATCCGAAGAAGGTCGTGGGTAGGGACTGTTTTTGTTGGTACCTTATCCTGGATAATTTAGCTCCACTTGAAATAATACAGGGTGACAATACGAATAACAGCTGACATCTGTGCCATATTTTCATCTACAAAGTATTTATTGCACAATGGACAAAAGACCTTCACCATTTACTGTGTGAGTTTGGGCAGGACACTAGTACATTCTGTGAGCTTCAGTTTCTTATTCTAACTCTGAAGCAGCTCACTTACTTCTCTTATTCATGGCTGATATCAATACAACTCTGCCACAATGTGGTTCTCCAGCTCTCCTCTTCCTCCCTCTGTTCCTTTCCCCAACCTCCCCTCCCTCCATCAGTCCCACCATTCCTCTCTTCTCACTGTCTCTGACCACACATTTCCCATTCTTTCCTCACTAAAATCAGTTCTGTCATATTTACATAGCACTTTATGGTTCACAAAGCCCTTTTACATCATTCCTCCCTTGATTTGCCATACTTCAAATTTGTGTAGAATTTGACAGTTAACAAAGACTTTGCACATTTATTTTTCAAATCTAGTTTTTACATAAATGATAAAATGTTTAAGGACAGTGTGGTACAGTGCAGTGGCTCCTGAATCTAGCTACACATCAGAATCACCCGGGAAGCTTGTGTACGTTTCAGATTCCAAGACCTCACCTTATCCAATGATTCACAATTTCTGGAGGTTTTTTTTTTTATTTTCTTAGCATCTGTTAGGAAAACAGAAACAGTTTAGTCAGGCTCCCTCACCTCATATCAGGCAGGACATAATTCAGTGTTTTAGCATGCTTGCGGTAAACAAGTTATATAAGAGTAGTGTAACTGTGCGTGTGCACCTGTGCCCGTGTACCCCTTAGCTTGTTGCCACTATTGTGTACTTTTAGTATAAAAGACAACAGTTCTGAACTGCTTACTGGTGGAGCTCACATCTGAAATAAAAGCATGCGTATTGTGCCTAAGGCTGCCAGAATCTTTTCCCAACTACCTGACTCGTGTCCTGCATGGGATGGGGCAGAGGGATCTGCGATCCAGTCTGACAATTGGAATAGTCAGCAGGATTATGAGCAGAAAAGGGAGTCATAAGCCCCTCAGGAGGAGGAGGAAATGTGGCCACCCTTGAGCATGTGGTTCCCAATGGCCATGTTTCTGTGGACTTGGGCTCCACTGGAAATGTGGGACCAAGTGGGTGGGTCCCCTGAGAGCATAGAGAAAGCTCTCAAGGTATTGGGCTCCATGGTGAAAGATGAGGAGTCCTGGAGAGTGGCTAGCAGTTGGGCTGGCTGCTGCTTATCACACTCCAAGCCAATATGGACCAGCCGTGGATGCAGCACGGCTTTGAGAATTGAAACAAAAGGCAGACATGTTGGAGACTGAAGTACACCATGAGGTCACCCTCGCTTCTGAAGCTGAGGACAATGATGAACCTGAGAGTGAGTTGGGAACCTGTGCATCTTTTGGCATGACCTGTTCATCAGAAAATGTAGTGTGAGCAGCCCATGGGACTGGGTGGAATACCAGTAGGCAACCCACAAGTGACCCAATGTACTACCTATGTCCCCTATACTCAAGCTGAGTTGGTTGACTTGAGGAAACAGTTTTGGCAGAAACAGGGTGAACCGCTAGCTGATTGGCTCCTATGTTTGTGGAACCTAGGGGTGGATGGCATAATGTGCTCTGGTGAAGAGATGGAAAAGTTAGCCTCTATCACCATGCATCTGTCCCTGTGACAGTGGTTACATAATAGCCATAGATATACAGAGGGACAGGGCGACCACTCCTTGATGGAATGGGTGAATGCAGCCATCCAGGCCATGTGGGCAAACACTGGAGAACTGCCTGAAACTGTGAGTAAATGGCAAACATACACTGAGCTGGTTTGAGTAATTTGGGAGCTAGGGATGCTACAGTCCATGTTTAATGTGAACACCTATGGCCCAGACAATGAATGTTTTACAGGTGGCATGAGAGATATAGTGTTATAAAATGCTCCATCAAAGTCCTTTGGGTCACTGGTGGCCATATTGGCCCCATACATTAGTTGTCCCATATGTAAAGTAATGATCATGATGGCCAGACTGGGTGAGGCAGAGGAGAGAAGACAAACAAAGGGGGTCCAAAAAGTGGTGAAGGCCAAGCCCCCAAGAAATGCTTGGGATGTTATCCCAAAGGGACCAAGCAAGACCAGCCATGATGTGGGTTGACGTGCTTATGGAAGGGATTAATAGGGAGACAATTGACAGACAACCAAAGGCAGTTTTGTTTGCTTTGTGGCAACAATTGCACCCTGAACAGCACAACACCAGGCTTCCAAAAGAGGCAAATAACAAGGTATACCCAGTGAATATGAAAGATTTTATGGCTACTTCTGTGGAGGTGGATGGACTGTTCTCTTTTGGCTAGGGAGCAGGCCAAGGTGCTTGCCTTTTGGGGGCAGACAAGGACTGGAGGCCTCATATTGAACTGGCAATACCTTGGTCTGAGACAAATGTGCAATGTGTGTTAGCATTGGTGGATACCGATGCAGAATGTAGCCTGATGCATGGTAACCCAGATTAGTTTCTGGGGTCCACTGTGAATGTTGATGGCTATGGAAGAGAGACTATTAAAGTCAAAGCTGTGTCTTTGCTGCCGGGCATAGGACGATTGCCCCCTCATGTATATACTGTGTATGTATCCCCAGTAGCTGAATACATCTTGGGTATAGATGTACTTTATTGGTTACACCTGCAAACAATGGTTGGAGAATTACATCTGTAGATACAGAGAGTAAAGCCTGTGTTGCGGCAACATGCTAAACATGACCCATAGGTAATACCCAAACCAAGACATGTAGTCAATGTGAAACAGTATCGCCTGCCAGGAGGATGTGCAGAAATAGGTGCCACTATATTGGAGTTAGAAAAGGTTGGCATCATTCGTCCTGCACATAGTCCCTTTAATGCCCTGGTATGGCCAGTGTAAAAACCTTATTGTACCTGGAGAATAACTGTAGACTATCAAGAACTGAACAAAGTAGTGCCTCCTTTGCATGTGACTGTGTGTTTGGTTCACCACTTGACGGATCAGCTGATGACTCAACTAGGAACTTATCATTATGTATTGGACCTTGCAAATGCTTTTTTTTCTCTATTCCAATCTCAGCTGATAGCCAAGACCCATTTGCCTTCACCTGGGAAGGAAGACAGTGGACTTTTCAAGTATTGCCCTGAGCTATCTGCATAGCCCAACCATCTGTCATGGTTTAGTGGATGGGGACCTAGCCAAGTGGACTAGACCCAGCACAGTTACAATGTTTCATCATATTGATGATGTTTTACTAGCCTCTGATTCTCTTGCAGATTTAACCAAGGCAGCTCCAACACTGCTAGGTCATTTGGAACAATGTGGGTGGGCTGTGAACACAACCAAAGTGCAGGGACCTGGGCTGTCTGTCAAATTCTTAGTCATTTGGTCGGGTAAGACATGAGTCATCCCAGAAGCTATTGTTGACAAAATACAGACATACCCTCTGCCCACAATAGTAGCTCAGCTACAAACATTTTGGGGCTTTGGGGGTATTGGAGAGCTTTTGTACCTCATAGGTCCCAAATGGTGGAGCTCATATCTGAAGTAAAAGTATGTCTATTGTGCCTAAGGCTGACAGAATCTTTTTCCAACTACCCGACTTGCAACCTGAACAGGATGGGGCAGAGGGATCTATGATCCAGCCCAATAGCATCTCAATGGAATTCCTTAAACTTGCCTCTGACTCAGACAAATTATTCTGCCACCTCTGTGAGTGGTAGGGGTACTTTGCAAACACACAGCTCTATGCAAATGGACAGAATTTTCTTTTTCCTCCCTGGACTGAGGGTCTTTCATTCTTCATGTTAGTATTAGGGTGATGGTCAGGCAACAGGGCAGGGATCAGTGAATACACTGATCATTGATACATGCATGGTAAGAACAGAGAACAACCATCAACCTGGATAGGGCCTGAGGAAGCAAGTGGGGTATACAGGATTGGGATACTTTCATTTGCCTGGAATCAACTTGCTGCAGCAGCAGTGATACTTGGCTTGGCTAAAAGGGTAGATGAAGTTTCACACCAACAGGTGTAACTGATGCTGAATCAGATTTCCTACTGAAGGCTTTATCAATGTGAATCAATTTTGAAAATATTTTTGCACCTAGAGGCAGAGGGATGGTTAAGATTCCAATCACTTTTACAGTTTTAGGTATCTATGTATTAATTATATGATTAATTCATTTAATATTTTCTGAGCACTTACTGTGTATTAGGCTATGTGCTGAATGCTGAGCCTACCCAATGGAAGAACCAGGAAGATGTGGTCATTCATTTAATTGTGTATGTAGTATTGCTGCTGTGTCAAAATTAGTAATAAGATGAGATAGCTTGCAGCACCTTTTCTAGTTTAGATGGTTGTATTAGTCCGTTTTGTGTTGCTATAACAGAAATACCTGAGACTGGGTAATTTATAAAGAAGAGAGGTTTATTTGGCTTACGATTCTCAGGCAGCTGCATCTGTCATGGGCCTCCACCTGCTTCTACTTATGGCGGAAAGTGGCAGGGAGCCAGTGGGTACAAACAGATCACATGGCGAGAGGAAGCAAGAGAGAGAGAGGAGGTGCAAGGGTCCTATAAACAACAAAGCTCTCACGGGAACTAATAGAGCAAGAACTCACTCATTACCCCTCCTCCCCCAGGGAGAGCATTAATCCATTCATGTGGGATCCGCCCCCATGACTCAAACAGCTTCCAACACTGCCACATTGGAGATCAAATTTCCACATGAGTTTTGGAGGGGACAACACATCCAAACTCTATCAATGGTGGAGTGATAGGAAAACTAACAAGTCAGAAAGGGTTCATGAAGAGGCCCTCTGTCTTTCAAAAGAAGGGTCACCTACACATGTTTAAAGAGCCTCTGCACATGTGCTGTGGATTGGATGCCTACTCCCCCTGCCCCCAACATCATTGAAGCTTAATTCCCACTGTAACTGTTGAGGATGGGAAGTCCTATTATGGTAATTGAAAGGTGGGACCTTGAAGAGGTGATTAGATTGTAGGACCATGCTATACTGAATGGATTAATAATGGTGGTCAGGGGCGTGGTTCTGAGGGCTTTAAAAGAAGAACACATGAAAGGTTAGTCTCTCTCTCTTCTACCATTTTTATACCATGTGAAGCCCCTGGTTCATTGTCACCACCAACAAGACTCTCACTAGATATGTTCCATGGACTTTGGACTTCCCAGCCTCTGCAAGTGTAGGAAATAAATTTTGTTTACTTATAAATCATCCAGTTCCAGGTATTTTCTTCTAAGCAACAGAAACAGACTAATAAAAAATTGGTACTAGTGAAGTGGGGGGTTCCTTAGAACAAATACTTGAAAATGTGGAAGCAGCTTTGGAACTGGGTGCTAAGGAAAGGCTAGAAGAATCTGGAGGAGCAGGCTAGAAAAAGCCTAGTTGCTGGTGGGAGTTTAGAAGACAAGAAAACCAGGGAAAGTTTTGAATATGTTAGAGACTGGTTAAATGGTGGTAAACAGAATACTTATGGAAATGTAGACTGCAAAGACCATTCTAAGGAGGTCTCAGATTGAAATAAGAAGGAATTTTTTGTAAATCAGGGCAAAGACCACATTTGGTATGAATTGGCAAGGAACTTGGTTGCATTCTGTTAATGGCCAAAAGTTTTATGGAATGTGGAACTTGTAGGTGCTGAACCAGGGTATTTGTCATACAATATTTCTTTCTTATTTTTTTCTTTTTTTTTTTGGTTTAATGTAATTATTATACATATATGTGAGGTAGAAAGTTGATTTTCAATAATTGTGTACAATGTGTGGTGGTTAGATCAGGATATTTAGCTTATTCATCATTATAATACACAATTCTTTGAGTCCATTAACCAATTTCTCATTGACCCTCCTTCCTTCTTCCCCTCCCCTCATCTTTTCCACCTCTAGTACCCAAGGTTTTCTTCTCTCCTTCTAAAAGTTCAGTGTATTATTTTGATTGTCATTTCTTTCTTTATCTCTCTCTGTCTCTCTTTATTGTTTATTTGTTTATTTATGGATTCAGCTCCCACTTATGCAATATTTCTCTTTCTGCATCTGGGTTGTTTCACTTAGGAAAATATTTTCCAGGCTCATCCATGTTGCTGTAAATGGTAGAGTTGCATTCTTTTTTATGGCTGAGTAGTATTCCATTGTGTATACATACCATATTTTCCTTATCCAATCATCCATCAACGGCCATTTAGGTTGGTTTCATCACCTGGCTATTATAAATAGAGCTGCAATAAACATGGGAGTTCAGGTATCGATTTGACATGATGATTTCCAATCCTCTGGAGAGATCCCCAGTAGTGGGATGGCTGGATCATATGGTACTTCTGTCTATACTTATTTGGTGAACCTCTGTACTGTTCTCAGTGATGGCTATATATTTACAGTCACACCAACAGTGCAGAAGGGCTCCCCTTCCTCCACATCCTCACTAGCATATGTTATTCTCTGTCTTATTTATAATAGCCAGTCTGACTGGGATGAGGTGACATCAGAAAGTGGTTTTGATTTGCATTTGTCTGATGATTAGTGATGTCGAGCATTTTTTCATATAACTGTTGGCCATTTGTATGTCCTCCTTTGAGAAAAGTCTATTCAGCTCCTTTGAACATTTTTTAAATGGATTATTGTTATTATTATTTTTTGCTGTAAAGAGTTGCTTGAATTCTTTGTATATTCTGGATATTAATCCCTTGTCAGACACGTAGCGTGTGAAGATTGCCTTTTAACTCTCTTGATTATTTTCTTGGCTGTGCAGAAGTTTTAGTTTGATATAATCCCATTTATTTAATTTTTCTTCTTCCGTCTGTACTTTTGGGGTCTTATTCATAAAGTGTTTTCCCAGTCCTACATCCTGGAGTGTTTCTCCTATGTTTTCTTCTAGTAATTTTAAAGTTTCAGGTCTTATATTTAAATCTTTTTTTTTTTTTTTTTTTTTTTTAAAGATGACCGGTAAGGGGATCTTAACCCTTAGCTTGATGTTGTCAGCACCACGCTCATCCAATGAGCTAACCGGCCATCCCTATATGGGATCTGAACCCGGGGCCTTGCTGTTATCAGCACCGCACTCTCCCGAGTGAGCCACGGGCCGGCCCAGTAGAGAAGTAATTTTTATATTTAAATCTTTAATCCATTCTGAATTGATTTTGGTTTATGGTGAAAGGTATGGATCAAGTTCCATTCTTCTACATATGGATGTCCAGTTTTCCTGGCACCATTTATTGAAGAGATTCTCCTTTCCCCATTGCATGTTCTTTGTGCCCTTGTCAAAGATCAGTTGGCTGTAAATGCGTGGGTTGATTTCTGGGTTCTCTATTCAGTTCCATTGGTCCACGTGTCTGTTTTTATGCCAGTACGATGCTGTTTTGGTTACTACAGACTTGTAATATAGTTTGAAGTCTGGAAGTGTAATGCCTTTGGCTCTACTTTTTTTTTTTTGCTCAGGATTGCACTGGCAATTTGGGGTCTTCAGTTGTTCCATACGAATATTAGGATTTTTTTTCCTATTTCTGTGAAGAATGTCATTGGTATTTCAGTGGGGATGGCATTAAATCTATAGATAGCTTTGGGTAATATGGACATTTTCACCATGTTGATTCTTCCAATCCATGAACAAGTAATGTCTTTCCATCTCTATTAGTCCATTTTGTGTTGCTGTAATAGAATACCTGAGACTTGGTAATTTATAAAGAACAGAGGTTTATTTGGTTTATGATTCTGAGACAGCTGCATCTGGCATGGGCCTCAGGCTGCTTCTACTCATGGTGGAAAGTGACAGGCAGCCAGTGGGTACAGGCAGATCACATGGCAAGAGCAAGCAAGAGAGAGAGAGGGGAGGTACCAGGGCCTTTTATACAACCAGCTCTTGCAGGAACTAATAGAGCAAGATATCACTCAGGCCCTCCTCCCCCAGGAAGAGCATTAATCCATTCATGAGGGATCTGCCCTCATGATGCAACTCTCAACACTGCCACATTGGGGATCTGATTTCCACATGAGTTTTGGTGGGGATAACACAACCAAATTCTATCACCATCTTTTGGTGTACTTTTTAATTTCTTTCAGTAGTAATTTGTAGTTCTCATTGTAGAGATATTTCATCTCCTTGGTTAGATTAATTTCTAAGTATTTTATTTTTTTGGTGACTATTGTAAATGGGTGAGGATGATTTTCTCCCTGCTTTCTTTGCTGTCACCATCTTACAACATGAGACCCCTGGGTCCCTGTCACCACCTCCAGATGGACTTTGGGCTTCCCAGCCTCAGAAACTGTAAGCAATGGATTTTGTTTTTCTTTATAAATCACACAGTTCCAGGTATTTTGTTATAAGCAACAGAAATGGACTAATACAATAGGCTTGTTTTCTTTATTTCTTTTTCTGCTACTTTGTTCTTGGAGTAGCTATAAAAAAGCTACTGATTTTTGCATATTGATTTTGTATCCTCAAACCTATGGAATTTGTTTACCAGCTCTAAGAGTTTTTTGGTAGAGTCTCTCAGGTTTTCTCTATACAGAATTGTGTCATCTTCAAACAGGGACAATTTGACTTAGTCTTTTCCTATTTGGATGCACATTCTTTCTCTTGTCTAATTGCACTGGCAAGTACTTCCAATAACATGTTAAATAGGAGTGGTGAGAGTGGGCATACTTTTCTTGCTCCTGTTCTTAAGGGGAATGCTTTCAGCTTTTCCTCATTCAGGATTATATTGGCAGTGGGTTTGTGATATATGGCTTTTATTGTGTTGAGATACTGTCCTTGTATACCTAATTTGTTAAGAGTCTTAACCATGAAGGAATTCTATCAAATTCTTTTTCTACAACTTTTGAGATGACCATATGGTTTTTATTCTTGATTTGGTTGATGTGGTGTGTCACATTTATTGACTCGCATATGTCAAATCATCCTTCCATCCCTGGGAAGGATCCCACTTGACCATGGTGTATAATCATTTTGATGTGTTGCTGTATTCTGTTTGCTAGTATTTTGTTGAGGAATTTTGCATATAAGTTCATCAAGAATATTGGTCTGTAGTTTTATTTTTTCGTAGTATCTTTTTCTTTTTCTTTTCTTTTATTTTTTATCTTAATTTAATTTAATTTTTTATTTTTTATACATGTATGTGGGGTACAACATTGATTTTCAATAATTGTGCAGAATGTGTGGTGGTTAGATCAGTGTAATTAGCTTATTCATCATTACAATACATATTTACTCTTTGTGTTCATTGACCTATTCCTCATTAGCCCCCCTCCCTCTCCCATCCCCTCCCTTTTTCGACCTCTAATTTTCTAAAAGTTCAATGCATTTCTGTGATTGTTGTTTCTTTCATTCTTTCTCTCTGTCTGTATTATTCATCTTTGCCTTATTTTGCTATCAGGGCGATGCTGTCCTCATAGAATGTGTTTGGGAGAATGGCCTCTTTTTCAATTATTTGGAATAGTTTTGGAAAAATTGGTATTAATTATCCATGAAATGTCTGGTAGAATTTAATAGTGAAGCCATCTGGTCCTGGGCTTTACTTTGATGGAAGATTTCAGATTACTTCTTCAATACTGTTGCTTGTTATTTGTCTGTGCAGTTTTTCTATGTCGTCTTTGTTCAGTCTTGGTAGTTTTTCTGTGTCCAGAAATTAATCCATTTCCTCCAAGGCTTCAAATTTGTTGGCATATAGTTGCTCATAGTAATCTGCTATGATTCTCTGTATTTCTGTGGTATTAGTTGTGGTGTCTCCTTTTTCATTTCTGATTTTTGTTATTTGGTTCTTCTCTCTCTTTTGTTTTAGTTAGCATGGCTAGTGGTTTGTACATTTTGTTCATGTTTTTTAAAAAACAACTTTTTGTTTCACTGATTTTTGGATCATATTTTTGTTCTCTTTCATTTAGTTGTGCTCTGATTTCAATTATTTCTTTCCATCTACTAACTTTGAGATTGGATTGTTCTCATTTTTCTAGTTCTTTGAAGTGTATTGTTAGATTGATTATTTGAAACCTTTCTATTCTCTTGATGTAAGCATTTATTGCAATTAACTTTCTTCTTACTATACTGCTTTTGAAGTATCCCATAGGTTTTGGTATGATGTGTCATTATTATCATTAGTTTTGAGAATTTTTTAAATTTCCTGTTTGATTTCTTTTTTAAGTCATATGTCATTCAGGAATACGTTGTTTAAATTTCAAGTACTTGTATGGTTTCCAAAGTTTAGTTTTTCATTGATTTCTAGTTTTAATCTCTTGTGGTCTAAGAAGATGCACAAAATGATTTGAGTTTCTTTTAAAAAATTGTTGATAGTTGATTTGTGACCTAATATGTGATCTATCTTGGAGAATGTTCCATGTGCTGATGAGAAGAATGCATATTCTCTGGTTGTTGGATGAAATTTTCCATATATGTCCACCAAATCCATTTGGCCTAAAGTGTAGTTTAAATCCTGTATTTCTCTGCTGGTTTGTTGCCTAGATGATATATCCAATGCTGAGAGGGCAGTGTTCAGGTCCCCTACTATTACAGTGTCGATGCCTATCTCTTTCTTTAGGTGTAATAAAGTTTGTTTTATATATCGGGTGCACCAATGTTGGGAGCATATATATTTTATGATTGTTATGCCTTCTTGGTTGATAGATTCCTTTATCATTATATAGCGGCCTTCTTTGTCTCTTTTCATAGACTTTGGTTCAAAGTCTATTTTATTTGATGCAAGTAGCTACTCCTGCTTATTTTTGGTTTACATTTGTGTGGTTTATCTTTCTTCATCCTTTCACAATTAGTCTGTGAGAGTCTTTACAGGTGAGGTGAGTTTCTTGTAGGCAGCATATAGCTGGATCTAGTTTTCTAATACATCTGGCCACTTAATGTCTTTTGAGTAGGAAGTTCAATCTATTAACATTTAGTTTGGCTATGCACTATTGGTGGTAATGTAAATTAGTATGACCACTTTGGAAAACAATTTGGAGGTTTCTCAAACAACTATAGATAGATCTTCCAGATGATCCAGCAATCCCTCTTCTGGGTATATATCCAGAGGAATGGAAATCATCATGTTGGAGAGATACCTGCACTCCCATGTTTATTGCAGCTCTGTTTACAATAGCCAAGATATGGAAACAACTTAAATGTCCATCAATAGATGATTGGATAAGGAAACTGTGGTGTATATATACTATGGGATACTGCTCTACCATAAAAAAGAATGAAATACTCCCATTTGCAATAACATGGATGAACTTGGAGAAACTTATGTTGAGTGAAACAAGCAAATCACAGAGGGATAAGTACCTCATGTGCTCACTCATATGTGAGAGCTAAGAAAGAAAGGAAGGCAGGAAAGACCACAGTAGTCCCATGATCCAACAGAGAAGGGAACATTCCTAGGGCTACAAATTGAAGTTGAGGGTAGAGGGGGAGGGAAAGGGAGGTTGGGGGATAATTGGAAAGGGACAAAGGATACAAAAGCAATTTCTGGTAATGGGTATGCCCTCAATATGAATCTGGCCCCCACATCATGAGCAGGAGCAGGGACAATCAGCTTTGTATCTCATGAATATTTGAAATGAATAAATGAATAAATAAATAAATAAATAAAATGAAAGCTATTGTTAGCTTCTGGTCAAGATGGCAGAATAGACAGCTCCCAGTGTCAATCTCTGCCACAAATCAACCAATTTACAACTATTAAATAGCAATGACAGCCAAGCTGGGGCTGCTAGTGCTCAGGGGAAGAGGATTAGAGTCCTACAGAGTGCATGAAGACAGGAGAAGCCACAATGAAAGAAAGGATTGCTTCCACCATTTTGAATCCCAGTTGCTTTAGGGCTGGAGCTGGTGAGCACACAGAACAAGAGCTGGAAAAAGCCACAGCTCTGCCCTTCCTATGAAGTTGCTTAGAGGTGGCAGGGGAAAAGAAGGCCTTGGTGGCCCCCACTCCAGCAAGACCACTAACAGGGTTCCTGTTGACCCACATAGGAGTGAGGAGCCACAATTGAAAAATGGAGCCACTCAAAGGCTCGTGAGTCATCACAAGGGACTGGCACATGGCCCATCACATGGAAAATGTTTGGAGTGCAGATGGTAGGGGAGATGGGCCCACTGGGTGAACACTGGGGCCCAGCATGGACAGCTGATCTGCCCTCTAATCAGCACAGGCCTACTCTGTGTGGACTGGTCAGGAATATAGAACTGCATGGGGTGAAGTTTGCTGAAAAGGCTCAGGTCCGGACCAGAGTTTCTATGTAACTCAGGTGTACCAGACCTCATGAGACCAGAAGTGCCTACAAAGTCAACCATTAAAACCTGAGCTACACAAAAAGCCTTCCTCGGGGAATCAGCAACAAAGCAGCAATTTAGCTCAACCACAGGGCTCAAGTGCTGGTCTCAACAGGAAGTTCCCCCATTTTATAAGTAAGCAAAGGATAACAAATTAGTTCCAGTGCAGAGTTTAAGTGGTGGAAACAGCAAGTAATCCAACACAGAATGGGGGGTAGGGGAAACATCCACAGATCACAGAAAAAATTTGATATTAACTAGTAAATATCTCACTTCACCAAAGCACACCTACAAAACCTAGAAGGACTGGAAGTTACTGGGCCCACAAGGCAGGGAGGAGGGAGGGTCAGGGACCTCAGCCATGCTGCTAACACCCCAAACCAGCCCAGGATGTGCCCTGAGTGAGGGTGGTGGGGACCTTGGGCCTCAGCCATGCCCCCTGACACCTGCAACCAGCCCAGCAACAACCACTGAGTCACCACAGGAAACACCCTAGGTGCCTGAGCTGAGACAATGGGGAGCCAAGGGCTTCAGCCACACCCCTCTGACATCTGCATTCAGCCCAGCAATAACCAAGCCACCACTGGAAACCCCATGGTCTATCCTACAGGATTGAGAGGGTACCATGGGACTCAACCATGCCCCCCCTCCTACTCCCTCCCCTTCTCCCTCTCCCACCCAACTGGGCCTCAACAACATCTTAGAATGTAAAAACAGATGACGCTCAGGACTAACCCCTCCTCCCACTACCAGGCACATTGCCACTGCCAGGCACATTGCCACTGTCACAGGGCTTGTCTAGTGTCCTGAGATATGGAGTTGGGGACCAACCCCTCCTCCTGCAACCAGGCAAGGAGTATGCCAAAAACACCACTTCCATGTGGGTGGCCTATCACAGCCCCCACAACAGCCATGGCTGCCAATAAAGTGGCTAGATACCACAACCACCATGTGGATAGCCTACAAGCCACTCAAGAGCATTGACATAAGGAGAGTCACCAGTGGAGACCAATGAAAAAAAGAGAAGTCTCTCTCCACAAAGCCCATTCCAGAGTGACAGAAGCATCTATTCTATGATAATAGTGGGGGACCTGAACACACCTCTCTCAGTACTGGACAGATCATCTAGGCAACAAAACAACCATTACTCTTTCAGAAGGAGAGAAGAAATCTATGGTTATCAGAAGTGGGGGGGGGGGAAGAGGGGGGTGGAGAGAGATTGGATAAGGGGCATAAAGAATAAATACAATTTGTAATAATATATATGCTAATAATATTGATTTAATCAACATACATCAACATCGAACCACCAAAATATGTATAATCAACTATGATTCAATAGAAATAAAAAAATAAAATAAATAAAATAAAAAAATAAAAAAAGAAAGGTATTGTCTAATTCCTGTCACTTAATTGCTTTTGTTTGGATGTTTTAAGTGTCTTTTGTTCCTCTCTTTCCCTTTTCTTTGACTTCGGAGTTTGTTGGGTTTTCAAAGTGGTATGGTATGGCTTTTTTCTCTTTCTCCTTTGCCTATGTGCTCTACCAGTCGAATTTGTTCTTCCTCATGTATTCATGGTGGTAATTATTATGATGATGATTTTTTGATTCCAGGTGCAGAACTCCATTGAGGGGTTCTTGTAGTGCTGGTCGTGTGTCAATGAATTCCATAGTTTTTGTTCATCTAGTAAATACACTATCTCCCTTTCATATCTGAAGGTTAGCCTTTCTGGGTATAGTATTCTTGGCTGGCAGTTCTTTTATTTTCTTTTTTAATTTTTATTATTTATTATTAGCATATTAATCCTTACAAACTGTTTTATTTAATGCCCTTTACCCGACCTATCACATCCCAAACACCCTCCCTCCCTCCTTGTAATAGTGTTGTAATAAACATGGGAGTGCAAGTATTGCTTTGACATGATGATTTCCATTCCTTTGGATATATATCCAGTAGTGGGATTGCTGGATCATATGGTAGTTCTATCTGTAGTTGTTTGAGAAATCTCCATACTGTTTTCCATAATGGCTGTGCTAGTTCACAGTCCCACCAACAGTGTAGAGGACTTCTCCTTTCCCTGTATCCTTACCACCATTTTTTCTTGGTCTTTTTAATAATGGCCAGTCTAATTGGGGTGAGATTATATTTCAGTGTGGTTTTTATTTGCATATCTCTGATAACTACTGATGTTGAGCATTTTTTCATGTAACTGTTCGCCATTTGTATGTCTTCCCTTGAAAAGGTCTGCTCATCTCCTTTGCCCATTTTTTAAATTTATTTATTTTTACGATATAGTTGTTTGAGTTCTTTGTATATTCTAGATATTAATCCCATGTCAGATGTACAGTTTCCAAATATTTTCTCCCATTTTGAAGGTTGTCTTTCTGTTCTTTTGATTGTTTTCTTTGCTGTGCAGAAGCTTTTTAGTTTGATATAATCCCATTTATTTATTTTTTTATTTTGTTGCTTGTGCTTTGGGTTTTTTTTTTTCATAAAGTCTTTGCCCAGGCCTACTCCCTAGAGTGTTTCCCCTATGTTTTCCTTTAGTAATTTTATGGTTCCAGGTCTTATATTTACTTCTTTAATTAATTTTGAGTTGATTTTGGTATATGGTGAGTGGTACAGGTCCAGTTTAATTTTTCTGAATGTGGGTTTCCAATTTTCCCAGCACCTTTTATTAAAGGCAGTCTTTTCTCCATTTTATGTTCTTGCTACCATTGTCAAAGATCATTTGGATGTAAGTATGTGAGTTGGTTCCCAGGTTTTTATTCTGTTCCATTGATCCAAGTGTCTGTATTTATGCCGGTATCATACTGTTTTGGTTACAGTGGCTTTGAAATATAATTTGAAGTTTGGTAGTGTCATGCCTCCTGCTTTATTTTCTTTGCTAATGATTTATTTGGCTATTCAAGGTCTTTTGTTGTTGCACATGATTTTTACGATTGCTTTTTCTATTTCTATGAAGAATGCCATTGGTATTTTGATGGTGATTGTATTGAATCTGTAGATTGCTTTGGGTAGAATAAAAATTTTCATGATGCTAATTCTTCCCATCAAAGAGCATGGTATGTCTTTACACCTTTTTGTGTCCTTTTTAATTTCTTTCAGTAGTGTTATGCTGTTCTCATTGTAGAGATCTTTCACTTCTTTCATTAAATTGATATCTAGGTATATTATTTTTTTTTGCCAACTATTGCAAATGGGCTTGCTTTCTTGATTTGTTTTTCTGCTAGTTCATTATTTGGAATTAAAAAACACTACTGATCTTTGGGTGTTGATTTTGTATCCTGGAACATTACTGAAATTGTTAATCAGCTCTAAGAGGTTTTTTATGGAGTCTATAGGTTTTTCTCTATATAAGATCATGTCATCTGCAAACAAGGACAGTTTGACTTCATCCTCTTCAATCTGAATGCCCTTTATTCCTTTCTCTTGCCTGATCGCTCTGGCTAGTACTTAAAATACTATGTTTAATAGGAGCGGTGAGAGTGGGCATCTTTGTCTTGTTCCCGTTCTTAGGGAAACAAAAACTTTTCCCAATTCAGGATGGTATTGGTGATTGCTTTGGCATAAATGAGTTTTATTGTATTGAGATAACTTATTTCTTTACCTAATTTGCTGGGAGTCTTTATCATGAATGGATGTTGAATTTTGTTGAATGAATTTTCTGCATCAATTGAGATAATCATATGGTTTTTGTACTTGGTTTTGTTGATGTGGTATATCACATTTATTGACTTGCATATGTTGAACCAACCTAGCATCCTTGGGATGAATCCCACTTGATCATGGTATATAATTTTTTTCATGTTTTATTGTAATCTGTTTGCTTGTATTTTATTGAGGATTTTTGTATCTATGTTCATCAAGGATGTTGGCCTGTAGTTTTCTTTTTCTGTTGTTGTATCTTTATCTCATTTTGGTATGAGGGCAATGCTGTCCTCATAGATTGAATATTGGAGAATGGCTTCTGTTCCAGTTTTTTGGAAAAGTTTCAAGAGAAATGGTATTAATTTTTCTTTATAGGTTTTGTAGAATTCAGCTATAAATCCATATGGTCCTGGGATTTTCTTTGTTGGAAGACTTCTGATAACTTCTTCAGTCTCATTGGTTGTTATTAGTCTGTTCAGGTTCTCTGTTTCTTCTTAGTTCATTCTTGGTAGTTTGACTGTGTCTAGAAATTTATCCATTTCCACCAGGTTTCCATACTTATTTGTGTACAGTTGTGTATAATAATCTTTAATGGTTCTTCATATTTCTGTGGCATCAGTTGTACTGTTTCCCTTTTCGTTTCTGATTTTTGTTATTTGGGTCTTCTCTCTCTTCTTTTTTTTTTTCTTTTTGTTAACCTAGCTAATGGTTTGTTCATGTTATTTACCTTCTTTAAAAAACAGATTTTTGTTTCACTGATCATAAGTATTTATGTATGTGTGTGTGTGTGTGTGTGTGTGTGTGTGTGTGTGTGTATCTGTTTCATTTAGTTGTGCCCTGATGTTGATTATTTCTTTCTTTCTACTACTTTTGGGATTGGATTGCTGTTGTTTTCCTTGGTCTTTGTGGTGTAGTGTTTGGTCATTTATTTGAAGTCTTTCAATTCTTTTGATGTAAGCATTCATTGCAATATACTTCCCTCTTAGTACTTCTTTTGCTGTATCCCACAGGTTTTGGTATGATGTATCTTTATTTTCATTAGTCTCGAGAAATTTTTTGATTTCCTTTCTAGTTTCTTCTTGGACCCATTGGTCATTTAGAAGTCTATTCAGTTTCCATGCACTAGAGTAGTTTCTCAAATTTTGCTTGTTATTGATTTCCAGTTTTAATCCATGTGTTCAAAAAAGATACCAGAATGAAATATAAGGGGAAGAAAGGAGCAAAAGATATTTAAAACATCTAAACAAAAAGCAATATCATGACATGAGTAAAGCAATACTCATCAATAACAACCCTAAATGTAAATGGATTTAACTTCCCATTCAAAAGACACAGACTGACTAATCAGATGAAAAAGCTAGACCCAACTATATGCTGTATTCAATAGACAAACCTTATATATAAAGACAAACACAGAATAAAAGTGAACAGATGGCAAAAGATATACCATGCATATGGAAACCAAAAATGACCAGGGGTAACTATTCTTATATTGGACAAAACAGACTAGAAACTAAAAACCAAAAAAAGAGACAAAGAGGGCCATTTTATAATGATAAAGGGATCTATCCAGTTAGAAAACATGATAATCATAAATATGTATGCACCCAACACTGGAGCACCTAGATATGTAAAGCAAACACTCTTAGATCTAAAATAGAGATAAACACAATTATGATAATAGTGGGTGACCTGAACACCCCTCTCTCAGTGTTAGATAGATTTTTCAGCCAGCAAATCAACAAAAAAACACAGGGGTTAACCAACACCATAGACCAATTGGACCTGGCAAACATCATCAGAACATTTCATCCAACAACTAGAAAATACATATTCTTCTCATCAGCACATGGAACAGTCTCTAGGATGGACCACACATTAGGTCACAAATCAAGTCTCAGTAAATTTTAAAAAATTGAGTTTTTTTCTTTTAATGCATAAAGTATATCATCCCATTGTCTTCCGACATGTAAAGTTTCTGCTGTGAAGTCTGCTGTTAGTCTGATGGGGACTCCACTATAGGTGACTTGATGCTTTTCTCTTGTTCTTTTTAGGATTCTGTCTTTGATTTTTACCTTTGCTAGTTTAACTACAATGTATTTCAGAGAGGCCTTTTTTGGATTGGATCTCTATGGGGATCTCTGAGCTTCTTGAATTTGGAAATCCATTTCATTACCAATACCTGGGATGTTTTCTATTATTTCGTTTAATAGGTTTTCAATGTCTTTTTTTCTTCTACTTTTGGAACACCCTCAATTCGCATGTTTATGTGCTTGAGGCTGCCTGATAGTTCTTGATAATTTTCTACATTTTAAAAATACAATTTTCTTTTTGTCTTCTTGGATTATCTGAAAATCACTGTCTTTAAGATAAGAAATACGTTCATCTGTTTGCCCTAGCCTGCTGCTAAAGCTCTTGGATGCAGTTTTTATTTCACTGAATGAGTCCTGTAGTTCTAAAAGTTCTGCCACATCCTTTTTTTATGGCATTAATGTCTTTGTAGATTTCTTCCTTTATGTCTTGGTCTGTTTTTCTCTTTTCATTTTTTTTTTTGTCTATGTGACTCTTCTTTTATCTCACTAAGTTTCCTTAATATTGTAGTTTGAAATTATGCTTCAGATATTTCAAGGGTGTCTTATATGTTGGTCAGGCACGTGGTTCTGATGGCTTTAAAAGAGGAGGTTAATCTCTCACTGCTCTGACATTTTTCTGCTATGAGAGACCCCTGGGTCACTCTCACCACCACCACGACCCTCACTAGATATGTTCCCTGGACTTTAGACTTCCCAGCCTCCAAAACTGTTAGCAATACACGTTGTTTTCTTTATAAATCACCCAGTTTTAGGTATGTGTTGTAAGCAACAGAAATGGACTAATACAACACGTCTTACATGAAGAAAAAGTTTAGAAAAGATCAAAGTTTTCTGGACAGAGTCAAGATGGCGACAGGTCTGGAGCAGGAGCACCAGAAGACAGTGTGAGCCTGAGAGGTGTGCACTGTGCTGCCAGAGTGCTATTTGCACTTCCAAGAGCAACAAAAAAAGAATAAGTCTTTGATCAACTAATCTACAACTATAAAAAAGCAAGTACAGATTTGAGGTTTAGGGCCGACATTAAAGAAGATTCCTGGGAGCGCCCAAGCCGCTCCGTGGGACCGAGTGAACAGCCTGAGGCAGTGGCAGCTAGGACAGGGAAGGCTACGAAGTGGAAACAGAGAAGGAGCCGCTCGGCTGGCCCAGCTCTGTGAGTGACCCCCAGCCCAGCCCTGCTCGTGGGGCAGATGACCGTCCGGCTTCCACCTGCCCCACTAGGCCAGCCACTGGCCCTGGGCTGCCTCCATTTTCATGGGTCAGGGAGGAGCTGGCCGGCTCAGCTGGGCCTGCCCTCCTCACCCAGCTTGGCTCCTCACTGAGCCTTCCCACTTCCTTGCCCCAGCACAGGGCCTCCCGGGGTCTGCGGGCTGGCCTCACATCCCACTTCCCCCGTGGTTCTCTGGCAGGGCTGGTGGCGTGGGGAGCCCCCGGCCAGCGTCAGGAGGTCAGGGAAGAATGGGCCCGGGCCGATTGTCACTCCACTGCACCCTGGGCTCTGGCCCCGGTAAACTTCCTGTTACTGGGAGGCAGACACCATCTCTGCGGCCATCAGTTCGGAAAAATGCCCAACTGATTTATGGTTAGGAAAAGTGCAATCAGAGTGGTCCCAAGCTCGATTGAACCTGCTGGAGAGCTGACTGCGGGCGGGCGCCAGAGTCGGTCCACACCGGGGGGAATCAAAGAAGAACTGTGTGCTGTGGGCTCCTCCCCCGAGGAGCTCATGCTCTGGTGTGGGAGATAAGACAAGTACACAGATAACTGCAATACCAGGAGGAAGGTGAGCCGTCCCAAGAAAGCCCTATACAGTGCTACAAAGGCACCCAGAGTGACCGGTCATCTGTGCATAGCAGAAACCTGAAAGACTTCCTGGGCGGGGCGGTGCAGAGCAGGGGCTTGAAGGTCCGGCTGATAGACAAGTGTAGCAGAAGACATGTCCCAGCCCAGTCTAGAGCACACAGAGCCGGGAGGCGTCCGGCTAGGGAGGCGGAGACTCGGCAGAAAACACACACCCTGCAGGCTGCCTCTGCGAGGTCCAACAGCCCCACCTAGTGTGCACAGAATGGGGAGACATCAGGCTAGAGAGGCGGAGACTCGGAAGAAAACACACACCCTGCAGGCCGCCTCTGCAAGGTCCAACAGCCCAGCAGAGTACAAGCTGACCAGCAAGGTGGCTCCCTGGAGAGGCCCAAGACCCGAGGCAACCACACACACAAGACACTACAGGCCAACTGAGCAGTCACAGAGGTAGCAATACAAAATTGACAAACACAGCCACACCTTAGTTAGCCAATAGGGTCAAACCTGTGCACTGTAAAACCCCCTGCCAAAATGAATAAACAACAAAAAAAAGATACCAGAAATACAAAAAACCAAGAAAGTACACCACCAAAAGTTAATAAAT
>NW_007728499.1:0-1034 GCF_000696425.1 Galeopterus variegatus
AAATATAATTCATCTAGGAATGCAAGGTTGGTTTAACATCCAAAAATCAATAAATTTAATATATCATATGAATAGGATAAAGGACATTAGCTATGTGATTATCTCAATAGACACCGAAAAGACACTTGATAAGATCCAATATCTATTCATGATAAAATCTCTATGTACCGGGAATAGAAGAGACCTTCCTCAAACTAATAAAGAGCATCCATAAAAAACCAGCACCTAACAATATATTTAATAATGAAAGCCTAAGGTCTTTCCCACAAGATTAGGAATAAGGCAAGGATGTCTGTTTTCGTCACTTCTATTCAACATTCAACCTAGCCGGCACAATAAGAGGAAGGAAGGGAGGAAGGACAGGGAAAGGAAGGAAGGAAGAAAAAAGGAAGAAACAAAGGGAGGGAGGGAGGAAGAAAAGAATTAAAGACATACAAATTTTTTTTAAAGTTTTTCATATTATCTTTTTATTTCTCTCCTTTTTTCATGTTCTAAGCATAATAATTACAGACTTGACAAATGTATTCCTAATTACACAATTACTTTATTATATTCTCACCTTAAAAATGCCTGAAGTCTGAGATCTGTCTGGGAAATAATTTTATTT
The DNA here is from genome assembly GCF_000696425.1 of Galeopterus variegatus. NCBI lineage: Eukaryota > Metazoa > Chordata > Mammalia > Dermoptera > Cynocephalidae > Galeopterus > Galeopterus variegatus. The sequence goes on from NW_007728499.1 coordinate 608, forward strand.
AATGTATAATGTAATTTCCTTTCAAATAATTATTTAGGGACTGGGGGAGAAAATGAATTAGGCTGGAAAGCTCTACTGTATAATTTTTTAAATTTTATTATTATTTTTATTTTGTCAATACACAATGTAGTTGATTATTGTGTCCCATCACCGAAACCTCCCACCCTCTTCCCTCTCCCCCCTCCCACCCAAGTGTGTACCCTCCATTTTCTTGTTGTAAGAACTTCAAAAAAAATTGTGGTTGTTATATCTTCCTCTCCCCCCCCCCGGTTTTTTGTTGTTGTTCTTGTTGTTGCTTGTTTGTTTTCTTTTTGTGTGTGTGAGAGAGTGTGTGTGTGTGTGTGTGTGTGTGTGTATGTATGTGTATGAGTTGATTCATTCACCTTTAGCTCCCTCCAATAAGTGAAAACGTGGTATTTCTTTTTCT
>NW_007728499.1:6148-113027 GCF_000696425.1 Galeopterus variegatus
CAGGGTCGCGCTGTCTCCTGGCACGGCCGCTCCAGACCCGTCGCCATCTTAGAATCCTCTACTGTATAATTTTAGAACTGATATTCCCTTTTGTTTCTTCTCATCTCTTTACTGTCAGTCCACCTAGGAAATTCCAAGGATCTTCTCCAGTCGTGCGGAGCAGTGTTCTCCCTCTGAATAGCTGGCACCATTCGTTACGGGGGCACCTCTTCACGCGTGCTCACTTCTCACTAGAGTGTGGACGACATGAAAGCAGGGTGTGTGTCTATATCCTCCAACTCTTTATTCCCAGTACAGGGCTTGATATATCGTTAGTTTCTGAGGCTAAGAAGTCCAAAGTCCATCTGGTGGTGGCAACAGTGACCCAGAGATCTCACATTGCAAGATGGTGGAAGCAGAGAGAGCAGAGAGATGACATACAAATTTTGACATGATAAAATAAAATTGTCTTTACTGGCAGATAATGTGATCCTTTATGTAGAAAATCCCCAAAGAATTTACAAAACAGTAAAAACTAATATAAACAATTCCATTGACAAGATCATCAAAAAAAAAAAAAAAAGGAAGAAAGAAGGAAAGAAAATACCTAAAAAAAAAAAAATTAGCAAGAGAAGTGCAAGCCTTTAAATTATAGATCATTGCTCTAAGAAATTAAAGATAATCTAAATAAAAGGATACACATTACACTTTCATAAATTGGAAAGAACAGCAGTTTCAAGATGGTATTTCTCCCCTAATTGATCTACAAATTCTGTAGTTCCTAACAAAATCTTAGCAGTCGTGCGTGCGTGTGTGCGTGCGTGTGTGTGTGTGTGTGTGTGTGTGTAACCTAAAATTTATATGGAAATACAAAGCACCCAGAATAGACACAATATTTTTTTGAAGAATAAACTTGTAACTTATACTACCTGATTTCAAAACTTACTATAAAACCAAAGTAAAAAACAAACAAACAAACAAACAAAACTGTGATATTAGGGCAAGAAGAGGAATAGAATTTAGAGTCTAGAAATAAATCCTTAATTTATGATCAATCAACTTTTGACAAAGGTGTCTAGATAATTTGATGGGGGAAAAGGCCTTCTTTATAAGAAATGGTGTGGAGATAATCGGATATCCATGTACAAAAAATAAATTTAGACACAGACCTAATACCATTCATAAAAATTAACTCAAAATGCATCATAGACCTAAATACAAGAGCTAAAACTCTACATTTTCTAGAAAAAAAAAATAAGAGAAAATCTTTGTGACTTTGGTCTGGGAAAACATTTCTTAGATATGACATTAAAGTCACAATAAATAAAAGAGGAATTGATAAATTGTACTTCATCAAAATTCAAAACTTGTATGCTTCACACAACACCAGTAAGAAAATGAAAAGACAAACCACAAGAGAAAATATTTGCAGATCATATATTGTATGAATGACCTGTATCCAGAATATATAAATAACTTTTAAAACTCAATAACAAGACAAAAAATCCAATTAAAAAAATGGGATTTATACCACTTACCTCAAAGGGATTTAGTGAGAATTAAACAAGATAATATGCTATGGCTCACTTTGGCACAATGTTTGGCACACAGTAAAATGGCAGTAATTGTTATGCTCAGCAAAGTTATCACTGTTTTATAAATAAACAAACTGAGCACCAGAGAAGGTAAAGAATTGTCCAAGGATACTCAGGGCATAAGCAGAAGCATAGATTAGGCTGTAGTTTTGCAGCGCCCAAGGAGGATTTAGAAAATTTCACAGGTTAACTTCACACTGGGTGAGTGGAAGGTGCTCCTTGGGACATCTCTTCCTTCAAGGTGATGAGGGATGAGGCCTCCCCTGGTGTCCTTGTTTCATCAAGGTCTGCTGGTGGGGGAAGTTGGAGCATCGGAAGACAGAGAAGCAGCCTGTTTTAGTGGGCAAGTCTCATGGTCTAACAGTTCTCATTCCATCTCTCCCTTGATTTTCATTAATCATTTAGACACTATTATAGTTCATTTTCAGTATTATTTGGAATAGAGAAAAATTGTAAACTGCTTTAAGTGTTCTCAACATGGAACTGGACAAATTAAGATTTATCCATAACAAATTTAATTATAAACATAATACATATTGTGAAAAAATTTTAGATAGATATTATATGTAATGACATAGAAATATATTTATATATATAGTAAGTGAATAGTGTAGGTTGTAAAACGATATGCATATAATGGCCTCATTTTGGTTTGTATGTGTTATTTAGGTATAGAAATTATCTTGGAAGCATATATATCAAACCATTATTTCCAGTTACTTCTGGAGAATGGAATTTTGTTTGGGAAGCTGCTGTGGTTTGAATGTTCCCCCAAACTCATGTAGGAACTTAACCCACAACATAGTGGTGGAAGATGGGGACTTTAAGAGGTAATTAGATTGTGGGGACTGTCCTTTGTTAATGGATTAATCCATTCATGGAATATGGTTGATTTTTTTTTTTAATTTTGTAAATAGTTATTTATAAATTCATTTTTAAAATAACAACAATAAACCCATTAATGTTATTAACATCATAGAGATCATGACAACACATGTCAGATAGCCTCTGTAAACTCAACTACACGCTTGTGAAAGAATGAGTGCAAAAAAAGGCAAATAGAAATTTAGTATTAATATGAAAATAATTTCAACCCTGTCACCCCCCTAAAAGAATCTCAGGGACTCTTGAGAACCATTGCCACCGAGAAAGTTAAAATAATCTATAAATTGGGGCAAGATAATTGAGGAAATACAAAATTAAAGCCATCTGGAGATTCCATTTAATGTCCCACAGACTGGGAAAAATTAATATAAAAATACCAGCTGTTGCAAAGCATGTGGAGAAATAAGAATTTTTTATACATCAGCAGTGATATAAACTGGTACAACTACTTTGGAGAGCTATTTGGCAATATGGAGGAAATTGGATTGTGCATTTTCAATAATCCAGTAACTCCACTGCTAGGTATATATGCCAGAGATATCCTGTACACATGCTTAGGACACATGTACAAGGATGTTCCTTGCAGTGTTATTTGTAACAATGAAAAAATAGAGTCAACTATAGGTCCATCAATGAGAGAATGGTTAGAAAGATATTTTGTTATTAATATATTATAATTATTTAGATATTAGAATTGTAATTAATTATCATTGTAAATTATAATTTATAGTTATAATGGTAAATTGTAAATTGTAAATTTAGTTATAATTATATTAACACAATGGAATGCTATACTGTAGGTAAAACAAACATTAACATGGCTAAATCTCATAAACAATGTTGAGTAAAAGAAAGGATGCTATGGAAAGTTACATAAATTTTTAAACACATAAAACAACATTTTATATTGCTTAGGAATACATGTTTAAGTATGTAAAAACATAGAAACGGGGTTGGAAGGGTGCACATCAACTTAGGATACTGATTATCTCTGGAGGAAAAGTTCTGAAGCAAAAATGGCAAAATATTTTAAAATCTGGGTGGGAAGTAACCGGGTGTGATTATATTAGTCTCTGTATTTTTTTAATGTTTTGAAAAACAGTAACAGATTTTTTTAAATTTTTGCCCATAAAACAAGTCTTGATACATTTAAAAATACTTAGACCATAGACCATATGTTTTCTGACCACAATAACAGAAGGAAATTTAGAAAATTCACCAATGTGTGGATATTAAACAACACTCTCCTAAATAAACAATGGGTAAAAAGAAAAATCACAGGGAAATTAGAGAGTACTTTGAGATAAAAATCAAAGCACAGCATATCAAAATTTATAGGATGCAGGGCAAATGCAGTGCTTAGAGGAAAATTTATACTTGTAAACACCTATATTAAAAATAAGAAAAATCTCAACCTTCTACCTTCAGAAAATAGAAAAAGAACAATCTAAAGCAAAGGCAAATATAAGTGGGAAATAACAAAGATCAGAACACAAATATATGAAATAAGGAATAAAAAACAATAGAGAAAATCAACAAAACCAAAAGTTGATTCTTTAAAAAGATCAACAAAATTTGCAAACCTTTATCTAGACTGACCAAAAAAAAAGAAAGAGAGAGAGAGAGAGGATTGAAATTACTAAAATCAGGGCCGGCCCGTGGCTCACTGGGGAGAGTGTGGTGCTGATAACACCAAGGTTCGGATCCTATATAGGGATGGCCGGTTAGCTCACTTGGGAGAGCATGGTGCTAACAACACCAAGCCAAGGGTTAAGATCCCCTTACCGGTCATCTTTTTTTAAAAAAAAAAAAAAAAGAAAGAAAGAAATTACTAAAATCAGAAGTAAGGCAGGGCATTCTTACATTGTTATTATGGTTTTTTGTGGTGATAAGATTTAGTTTCTTTCTCTTTCTCATTTGCATTTTTGTTCTACCAGTGGGTTTTGTTCTTTCCTGTGTATTTGTGGTAGTGATTATCGTCTTTCAGATTCCAGATGCAGGACTTCCTTGAGAATTTCTTGTAGGACTGATTGTGTGGTGGTGAACTCTGCAGTTTTTGTTTATCTGGAAAATACACTATTTTCCCCTCATTTCCAAAGAATAGCCTTGCTGGATATAATATTCTTGGCTGGCAGTTTCTTTCCTTTAGTATTTCAGTATATCATCCCATTTTCTTCTGGCCTCTAGAGTTTCTGTTGAGAAGTCTGCTGTTAGTCTGATAGGGGCTCCCTTATTAGTGACTTGATGCTTTTCTCTTGCTTCTATTAAGATTTTCTCTTTGTTTTTGAGCTTTACCAGCTTGGCTATAATGTGTCTTGGAGAGAATCTTTTTGGATTGAATCTGTTTGGGAATCTTTGAGCCTCCTGGCTGTGAAGTTCCATTCCTCTCTATATACATGGGAAGTTTTCCATTATTTCATTAAATAGGTTTTCCATGCCTTTTCCTTTCTCATCCCCTTCTGGAGACACATGATTCAAATGTTTGTGCACTTAAGGTTGTCTGCTAACTCTCTTAGATTTTCTTCATTTCTTTAAATTATTTTTTCCTTTTTTGTTTGTTGTTCTAGGTTATTTTGAAAAGACTATCTCCAGGATCAGAAATTCTTTCTTCTGCTTGTTCTAGCCTGCTGCTTAAGTTATCAGTTGTATTTTTTGTTTCATTGAATCTTTCAGTTCCATGAGTTCTGCCACATTCTTTTTTTTTTTTTTCTTTTAAGATGACTGGTAAGGGGATCTTAACCCTTGACTTTGTGTTGTCAACAGCATGCTACCCATTGAGCCAACTGGCCATCCCTATATGGGATCCGAACCCGTAGCCTTGGTGTTATCAGCATCACACTCTCCCGAGTGAGCCATGGGCCAGCCCTACATTCTTTTTTAATGTATTAATCTCTTTGTAAATTTCCTCCTTCACATCCTGTTTTTTTTCTCTCATTTCATTATGTTGTCTAACTAAATCTTCTCATATCTCAGTGAGTTTCGTTACTATTACTGCTCAGAATTCCTTTTCAGTCATTTCAAGGATTTTCTGCCCTCTAATGTCTGATATTTGAGAATTACTATATTCTTTTGGTGTTGACATATTTTCTTGGGTTTTCATATTTCTAGTGTCTCTATGTTGATGTCTGGTCTTCTGGTAGGGCAGTTGATTCTTCTTTTACTCTGGAGCAGGCTTTGAGGAGAGAGATGTCCTCTTCTTTTTCTGGTCTCCACTAGTGACTCTTCTTGTATCAATGCAGTCAAGTGTCTGGCGGGCCACCTGCACAGTGGCTGTGGCTAGTGGTGTGGCATCAAGCCACTTTTGCCTCAGCCATGGCTGTGGCCATGGCTATGGTGGGCCACCCATGCAGAAGTGGTGTTTTTAGCATGCTCTTTGCCTATTTCTGGGCAGAGGGGGCAACTGCCCTCATCTCCTGCCTAGGACCCTGGGCATGCTCTCTGGGTTGATGGTTTAATGGGTTGTCATGGGCATTGTCCTGGTGGCTTTATAAGGACAGTAAGTGAGCAGGTTAACTCTCTTACTCATGCCATTCTTGCCATATGACACTCTGTGTCACCACGAAACCCTGTACAGAATCCCCATCAAGAAGAGCGTCCTCACCAGATGTGTTCCCTTGTTCTTTGACTTTCCAGCCTCTAAAACTGTTAGAAATAAATTTCATTTCTTTATACACTATGCTGTTTTAGTTATTCAGTTATAAGCAACAGAAAATGGACTAATACAGGATTCAAGAATACACTTGTGCATCATAAGAGTTTTTTCACGTATTTCTTTTGTAGTTAAAACTAAAGCACAATAAATATAACATTTTAAAATATTTTTATTTAGAAATTCTTATTTACTTTCCATTAAAGCCACACTGCCAGGAAAAGGCATGCTCACGATTTGAACTCAGATCTGTACCTTCTTCACCATACTATCCTTTTTCAGAATGAACCTGGATGAGAAATTGTCAAAATGGTCTCAGGATTTCCTATTTTGGAGATAATAATGGGAAGTGGTCTGGGATGGTTTGGGAAGGTGACTAGAGCCTTGGGAAGAAACAGGGGCATTGACCAAGTGACTCCTAGAAACTGCTTTCTTATTCTTCTGTGATTCAACAAGATGAAGAAATACCATTTTGTTGATATTTGCAAATTAGGTAATAAGTTTTCAAAGCAGTGGGGAAAAAAATGGGATCCTAGAAACTGCCATCTAGTAATTCAATCCCTGTTAATATAGTGGAACAAATATTAAGAGCAAAAAAATACTATCTAGGATAATGGAATTATGAGCAATAAGCATTATAGGTTTTAAAAGAACAAATCATGCCAGACAAAGTTGATTGCTTTTTTGATTAGTAGACTAAGGGAATAGAATAGATGTAATATATCTTGATTTTAGCAAAAGGTTTGATAGTGTCTCATGAAATTTTACTCAGGAAATTAATTGAAAATGGCCTAGAGATGAGCACTGTTGCATGAACTTCAGCATGGTGGCAGGACAGCAGAAGAGAGTAAGAAATGGTGATGTATCGGAGTGGGGGGATATGGGGCAGAGGCTTTCAGGTCGAGGTCAGTCCTATTTAATTATTTCATTACTTTTCTGGAGGGACAGGAGCCTGCTCCTACGTGAGTGAAATTCATAGTACATCTTATCTGTGTGCTTTAATGAAAAAAAATCCTTTCAAAGCTAGCAAGTCTATGTAGTTTCCAATCCCAGGTGTAGCCTCATTTTGGATCCCAGGAGAAGCCAATGTCGATACAGACAATGTTGAGTGGTCCCAGAATGAACTTCAACTCTCATTCTGAATCGTGAGGTAGGTATAATGACCTTAGCCAAAAGCCCTACCTATTCTTGTCACCATGCCCTTATCCTGCACAGAACAGACCCCCTTTCAACCCCAAAACCTGGAAGCCAGCACTCAATGCTATAATCAGCTATTTAGTACCTGCTATGCGTCAGGCCCATGGTAGATATAATGAACAAAGGATGTCATGAATTTATGACATAAAGGATAGTTCATGGTTTAGATTAGGTGATAGATATATTAAACTGGAAGGGATCATTGTTATAATCAAGTTTAAACAACATTCTATGGAAAGATAGAGGAGGTTTAAATTAACATTAGATGGGGGAGAGGGGAATTGGGAGAGTCAGGGATCGCTGAGGTCAGCTTCGAAGAGGAGGTCATATTTGACCAGGGGCTAAAGGGAAGGATAGAATTTTATATAGGATGGGGAAGGAAAGGGCAATCTAGCCAGAGGATGGAGACTAGGGGGCAGCCTTGGACAGGTTTCTGAACCTCTGTAGATAATCTGTATGACTATTGCAATAATAATATCATCCGTAAGTGTTGTGAGGATGAAGCGATAGGTTATCTACATGGAACATATCACCATGATGAGCAACAAGAAAAGGCTTAGTAGTTGGAAGCCATTAGGCTTCCACTGTTGATGGGTGCTGCATGGGGCAGGGTAGGTGGCATTATGGTGGGACATGAGGATGGAAAGACAGGTTTAGACCCTGATTGTGAGGTAGGACCTTAAAAGTCATATTAAGAAATCCAGACTATATTGGGCAGATAATAGGAGGAGATTTATAGTCTTCGAAATACAGGGGTGACTTGGCCAGATCTTGTTTTACCAAGATCACTCTGATAGTGATGGAGGAAGAAAATGAGGAAAGAGTGGCCNCTGAGTCAATGTGTGACTCGGTCTCTGGTTTCTCGTCAATCATCAAATGGCTCTTGAGCACATACTGTCTACTGGGCACTCTGCTAGGCCTGAGGGAAATACACAACATTGAAAGATAGGGTACCTGTTCCAAGGAGCTTATATTTTCATCTGAATGATATGGCGCAAACATGTAGCAAGTATTATAAAAGCGGGCACACAAATTCCTCTTGGGAGGAAACTGTCTTTATTTAGAAAAATAACTGTATGAATTGCTTAGAGGAAGATGGCAGATCTGAAGTCATGGGTATTCATATTTCTGCATGAAAATAATGAGAGGACATTTTTTGAAAGAAAGGAGAGGGGAGAAAAGACAAGCGAGGCTATCTTTGTTTGGTTTTTGTTTGTTTATTTGTTTGCTTGCTTGCTTGCTTGTTTTAAAAAGATGACTGGTAAGGGGATCTTAACCCTTGACTTGGTGNGGTAGGTGGCATTATGGTGGGACATGAGGATGGAAAGACAGGTTTAGACCCTGATTGTGAGGAAGGACCTTAAAAGTCATATTAAGAAATCCAGACTATATTGGGCAGATAATAGGAGGAGATTTATGGTCTTCTAAATACAGGGGTGACTTGGCCAGATCTTGTTTTACCAAGATCACTCTGATAGTGATGGAGGAAGAAAATGAGGAAAGAGTGGCAAAAAGAAAGCCAGGTAAGAGACTACTCAAGTGACAAATGAAGACCCAAACCTACTCCCAAATCGAAGTGGGAGTAGAAAGAAGGCTATGAATCTGAGATCTGTTTTGGTAGCTGCAGAAAACAGAATCAATATTAACTTAATTGTATAGTTTGGGCAACTTGATATTTAGCAATGCCATTATCTAAGAAATGCAGCTCAGAGACAGAAACAGCAGATGGAGAGTTTGATTTTTTATAATCCCACAGAAAGTTTCTAGAGCAGATTTATGCAAATCGAGCCTCTGAACTATGCTTGGAATGCCATTTACCTTTGCTTGTGGAAGTGAGATCTTAATAAGCTAAAACTGAATCAGTCCGTTTCTCCTGGCTCTCAGAGACATTGGCAATAGGAACAGTGACATTTGCAAGAGAAACATTTCGAGAGGTTTTACCTGGGGAAGAATTGGGAAAGCTGTACTAATCATGAAGAAATAAATGAGGAACCAAGAAACAAAGGGGATTACTAAAGATACTACCTTCTTCTCTTTTCCCTCTTTCATTTTGTCATGTTTCAACATAACAAAGAAAGGTTTTCCGAAGTCCCTCTCAGGGTGGATTCAGCATGGAGCCAAATATTTCTTTATTTTGCTACTTGACCCATAGGCAAACACTAGAGAGAAGCATTTCAAGTGCCCTGACCTTAAACATAGTAGGTTATAGACTAGACCTATTAGCTATGATTTTCCTGAATTGTTACATGTAACAAGGTCTAAAATTTCACAACCTCTGATGTCCAAAGTTAGATTTTGTCCACGGTTTTCTTTTAAACATCGGACAAAAGAGAATGAAAACTAGTGATATTGCCTGATTAAATTGCCTGTTGTGAGAAGATATTCAATGTCTTAAACACATAATACAGCTGTGAGTCACTCAACATATCATCCGATCCTCTTGAAATGATCCTCATGTGGTTAAATTCAACAGAGGGAAATTGCTCCAGGATCTCACAGATACCGTCACTGCTTTTACTCTTTCTTGGGTAAAAGTGGTGAAAGAATGGGGAGGGAGAGGAGTATGATGGGGTTATGGGAGAGAGCAATCACTTTTGGACAAAGAATTTTCTTTCAGTCTCTTCCTTTAAAGTTTTGACTGATTATGTTTACTTTCACTCACCTGAAATGATTAATAAGAGTGTGGCTTCACGAAAGAATTTTGTGTCAGCATAATTAAGACATTTTTCCCTGAACTTTTTTCAATGTCCCCAAGACATAATCACTAGGTCATTTTGGAATCGTGTGCTCAGGAAGATGGATATTAGGAGTTTCAATGGGGAAATTAGGCCCACAGTTTAGTCTGCTCTGATTTATGAATTGCCCTTTAAGGAAATATAGTGGTAGTTGAACATAGATTTATGGGAAGTCAGTGTTGTTCAGAGAGTGTATTCAGTGGAGGGAGTATTAGTCTAACAGTCAAACTCAGCTCTGAGTCAATGTGTGACTCGGTCTCTGGTTTCTCGTCAATCATCAAATGGCTCTTGAGCACCTACTGCCTACTGGGCACTCTGCTAGGCCTGAGGGAAATACACAACAGTGAAAGATAGGGTACCTGTTCCAAGGAGCTTATATTTTCATCTGAATGATATGGCGCAAACATGTAGCAAGTATTATAAAAGCAGGTACACAAATTCCTCTTGGGAGAAAACTGTCTTTATTTAGAAAAATAACTGTATGAATTGCTTGGGGGAAGATGGCAGATCTGAAGTCATGGGTATTCATATTTCTGCATGAAAATAATGAGAGGACATTTTTTGAAAGAAAGGAGAGGGGAGAGAAGACCAGCGAGGCTATCTTTGTTTGGTTTTTGTTTGTTTGTTTGTTTGCTTGCTTGCTTGTTTTAAAAAGATGACTGGTAAGGGGATCTTAACCCTTGACTTGGTGTTGTCAGCACCACACTCTCCCAAGTGAGCTAATCGGTCATCCCTATATAGGGATCCGAACCCGTGGCCTTGGTGTTATCAGCGCCACACTCTCCCAAGTGAGCCACGGGCCGGCCCTAGCAAGGCTATCTTTGATCGTTCCTTACTGGTAGGGTGATTCTAAGTGCAGGAGCTGGCATGCCTGATGTGCATTTTGAGGTTGTTGGCATTCCTTTGATGTAAATCCTTTCTTTATGTTTATTGTTGTGTCCCTCCCACCTCAAATATTATACACACAAATTGTCTTGTATAAGTGGCCTTTGTATTGGCACTCAAGAAAGGGGCCAAGTTTCACTTTCAGGCTAACGTGTTATGAAACATACAGATATTGACACAAATGAGGCAATCCACAAATTTAAAGTGAGAAATCACCATGAGCACCTGGGAATTTTGAAAATTTTAATGAGAATTTTAGACTTACACAAGATATAGTATTAGAGGTTCAAACTCATTTTCTCTAGACCTCAAAGGATAGGGAGGCAGGTCCTAGTCGACTTTTGGGCTATGTCTATAATAAGAAGATACCAATAAAAGACACAGTATGATACCTGCTAAATATGCGAGAGTTCAGCAGATAGAGGCATTTCTTCCATTGGCCTCTGTTGGGCCTCAGCTTTCTGCTGTGTAGATTCTAAATGACACAGGCTGGCCATTTAAGCAAGTGTGTAAGTAGAATATAGAGTGATTATAAGGACCATGTTGTCAGACTGCTTAAATTCAAATCTTAGTTCTATATTTATCCTCTGTATGACCTTCAAAAAGCTACTTTATCTCTCATCTGTGCAATGCAAATAATGAATCCTACCTTGTAGGATTATTGTGAGTATTAAATGATTATTACATGGCAAGGTCTTTGAATGGCACCTGTAAGACCCAAACAAGCATCGTTCTTTTTCTTGTGAGAGTTCAAAGTGATTTCACATTCATGTGTCCTCACGACATTGCCATTAAATATTCTTGTCCCAGTCATAGGAGTGGAAACATTTATTTATTTGTTCAATGAAAATGTAATGAGCCAGGCAGCATGGTGGATCCTGGGGATATGCCAAATCACAGGATCAGTGCAAAATTACAAGGCCTCTCTCTTCTGACCCTCTAGCCTGTTAACTGGCCCCTGACTAGGTAGAAAGGGGAGCAGAAGGATTAGCATGATGCACTGTAGAGTGAAGGCAGACCCACCTGACTCTGCTCCCTGCAAATGTATGACTTTAGATGAGGTAGTGAGCTTCTCTGAGTCTTGGCTTTATCATCTATAAAAGAGAAACTATAATACCTTTTTGAAGGTTGGGATGAGATTTAAATGAATCAATGTATATAAAATCCCTAGAACAATGCTTAACACTCAGTAAATATTGGTGACTTCGGTCTCTTTTCACAACTATGCTGATCATCTATAAAAGAGAAACTATAATACCTTTTTGAAGGTTGGGATGAGATTTAAATGAATCGATGTATATAAAATCCCTAGAACAATGCTTAACACTCAGTAAATATTGGTGACTTCGGTCTCTTTTCACAACTATGCTACAAGGAGGCAGAGAAGAGCAGAGGGCAAGTACGTGCTTTCGATTGCCCAGGACATGTCCAACATGAGCACTTCAGGGGAGAAGTCAGCCAGTGGGAAGTAGGGTGAGCACCAGGAGGGCAATGTGTAGTCCACTTCTTCTATGCCTTTATGGCAAAATCAGCACTTGCAGGTGAGGTTGGGGGAGGGCTGTGGAATGATATTCAGGAAGGGACAGGAAATATGGAAAAGAATGGAAACCGAGAAGGTCCCAAAGGGAAGAAAGCAGTGCACTTTCATACAGCTGTGCACACTCTCAACTGGAAGGGAAGTTCCAGGCTTCCCTGGCTTCCCGCCTGCCTGCCCCGACCCACTCTTCTGTCTTCCCTCTCTGCTTTCCTCCTTCCCTCTGCCTTGGCTCTTTCTGTCTCTCCTCTCTTCCCTCTCCCAGTCTTCTCGTTTTCTTCATGCTCTTTTGCCCTCACTTTCTCCTGTGTATCTTTCCTTCTTTCCTTTCTCATCACACCTCATCTCCCTTTCTTTGGAGAGGAAAGAAGAACCAGAGTTAAGCATTGGCCTGAGGGTTGATAGAGTTGGGGGGCTGGCCTCCAGGGGGTGGCCCTGCCCCCAAAGGTGACTTCCAGAAGACAGCAGCCTCCAGAGGGCATCTCAGCATCAGCTTCCCCCTGCTTTAGCTATTTTTCTTGGGCTGTTTGTTCCTGACTCCTCTGAAGAAACTGGGCACAGATGACTCAGACTTCAAATGTCCTTTGCTTTGTGTTCACAGTCAGTCCGTGTACCTTCATTCAGCTGGTACTGCATCTTCTGGACCAGGGTTTAATCACACCAGTCAGCAAGCATGCCTGGGGGTCTCGGGGATGGAGCCCTGGTTGGCCCCAGGGTCCCAGAGGGACCATTCTGGACAGACTCTTGATGCCTCCATTTTTCACAAACATCAGTGGCTTATCACTAAGGACAAGGCTTCCTCCCCAAACTGTACACATAATTATTTTATGCCCTGAAAGTAGAGTGTCACTCTTTTTTAAAAGATGAATTCTAGCTAATAATACAGAAAAAGAAGATATATAAGAAAGGGCATATTAGGTCAAAGAAAAAAGAAGAAAGGACAGAGTTAGGAGAGGAGAGAAGAGTGCAAGAGAACATAAAGGGCAGCAGAAAGGAAGAGAAAGATTCAGGGAGCAAGAGCCCCTAAAAGGAACTGGTTAAATTTCGTATATTAATATTTTGTCTTATGAAGATCAAGACCCCAAATAAACATACATACAAACATAAATTAAAATTTTAAAAACTCATACACTTTTCAAGTAAATGTGTGCTATGGTTTGAATGTCCCCTTCAAAGCTTGTGTTGAAATTTAATTGCCATTGTAATGGTATTAGAGATGGTGCCTCTAAGAGGTGATCTAGGTGAAGCTCCCATGAATGTATTAATGCCATGATCGTGGAAGTGGGTTAGTTATTGTGAGTTCATCCCCCTTTTTCTCTCTCTGTCTCATGCATGATTGCCCTCTCTTGTCCTCTCTCACCATGCCTTTCACCACGTATGACACAGCAACAAGGTGCGGCCCCTTGATCTTGGATTTCCATTCTCCAGAACCATAAGCCAAACAAATCTCTTTTCTTTATAAATTACCCAGTCTGTGGCATTCTGTTACAGCAACACATAAAAGACTAAGACAATGTGTTTTGAGTTGGAGTGGATCCTCAGAAATGCCTGGTCCCTGAGGACAGATATTGCAAATGTAAAGATGGGTTGGTTTTTGTGGTTTGGCAGGTGGGACTGTTTGTTCGTTTAATATCTTGAGTCTAGTTTCATCTCTGAGAGAGATTGGATGATTCACTCAATCTCTCTGAATGTCATTCCCTGGTGTCTAACATAGTGGGTAGAATGTCTCACCGTCCATAAGAGTCTGCTCATATAAAGTGTGTGTCCGGGTTTTATGATCAATCTAGGTCCTAGGCAGTGCTAAGTCACAGTAAATGGCTCACCATGGAAACCCCACCCCCTCCTCCTCAGCCCACCTTCTCAAGGCAGAGGAGCCCACTCCTGAGTGTAGTGATCTCAGTTGTACACACATGCCTTCCTGGGAACCTCACCTACTGATTTACCACAGGATCTGAAATGCTGTCTATAAATGCAACGCTTATTTCATTAAGTAGCATTGTTCCCAGTGAAACTGCAAATCTCCCTATCAGTCACCAATTCTTTTGAATGGGTTTAAAGGATTCTAATCACTTCTTTTAACTACCTGCAGCAGGGCCAGCCCGTGGCTCACTTGGTAGAGTGCGGTGCTGATGATAACTACCTGCAGCAGGCTTGACAGTGAATATGAGTGCTGGGGAAGTGGGAGGAGAGGAAACTCAGTTTTTGAGCACTAGCTAAGTATTAAAACTGGGGCTCTCACTTCATAGTCTCTTATTCAAGGGGAGGGGAGAGAGAACAATCCTCGCCTCAACTGAGAAAGCCCAGTGAGATAAATGGATTGGCTTGAGATAATGAGACTTTCCCCAATTTGACTTTTTTTCGTTTTGCTGAAAACTTTATAATTTTGAACAAAATACAAGATATTTAAAAATGAAAGCAGCCAAACAGCTTAAACTAGCTCAAAAAGGGGATTAAACTTATGGTCCTTGCTTCAGTGTGGTTTATGAGCCTCTTCATCTTGGTCTATTCTGGAGCTGAGTATGTAATAAATATTATATATGTGTATTATATATTATGTAGCACACATAATTAAGAAACTTTGTATCATTTAATCCATCCCAGAAAGTAAATATGCTAGCATTAATATGCATGCTAAGCTAAATGGCATTCATCATACTTGCATATTACATTTTTTTTAAAAAGTGCTAGTAGTTTTTGAGGCCAAGTCAATTCTGTGTTTTATTCAAGTGCCTTTTTAGCCCTAGCTCTTTCATCTCTGAACGAGGGCTATACCAGGTGGATTATTCAGTTTTCTGTTGCTTTTAACAGAATACCTGAAACTGGATAATTTATAAAGAAACAAAATTTATTTCTTATAATTTCAGAGGCTGGGAGTCCGTGGTCAAGGGAACACATCTGGAGAAGGCATTCTTCTCAGTGGGGGCTC
The DNA here is from genome assembly GCF_000696425.1 of Galeopterus variegatus. Classification (NCBI taxonomy): domain Eukaryota; kingdom Metazoa; phylum Chordata; class Mammalia; order Dermoptera; family Cynocephalidae; genus Galeopterus; species Galeopterus variegatus. The sequence continues at coordinate 21,534 of NW_007728499.1, forward strand.
TGTACAGATTCCCATAGTGATGCAGGCAATCACATGGTGAGAACAGCAAGAGCTCTTTCATGTGCTCTCCTTATAAAGCCACCATCCACATCCATGATAACCCACGACACCATTAACTAAATCCATTAACTAAATCCATACATGAGAACATAGTTCCCATGATCAGTCACTTCTTAGAGGCCCCACCTTTCAAATACCATAATCAATTTCCCACCCTCTTAACACTGCTCCAGAGGGGGGTCAAGTTTCCAATACACGAACTTTGGGGGACACATTCAACCCACAGCAACAGGCCACTGCTGTTTTTCTGAAAAGGTTATTCAGTAGTATCTGGCACATTCTTGATAGTTCTTTAAGAAAGGATATATTTATTAACGCAAATTTCATAATGCTAGAAGAGATACCAAGTGAGCATCTTTCCATGCAGGCAGTCAGTTCAGGTGAACTAAGCGATGCCCAGAGAGGTTAAGCAATCTTACCATAGCCCCAAAGCTAATCAGAGGGAAAGGTGGTCCTATGTCTAGATCAGGACTTCCGCCTGTTGATACAGTGCTCATCATGCCATGTTACTCTGCTTCTCATTGGAATGATGCACAAAGGCAGGAGTAACCTCATTTTATGTATTATCATTTCCTTTGTTTCTCATGAAATTATAATCCTTTGGCCCAGCTTGAGAGGACACTGGAGAGGAGAGGAGTGGGCAGAACACTGGAAGCTCACTTGCTTCCAGCCTGTAGTTGACCCTGCCTCCTACTCCCGGAACAGGACACTCGCATGGCCTGCCCAGACGCACACCACCCCCAGCTGTTCAGCTGAGTGAGACAGATGCTTAGTCCAGCCAGTGACCTTAAGTGACTGGCAAAAATTAATTAACTTGCTGTGGAAGTAATAATAAGCCGCTGGTTTGTTTTTTCTTCCCCTAACACCAGTTGCCAAAGAGTTTTTCATTAGGGGGCTGAATGCTTCCTTTGTAACCAGAATAACCTCATTAGTTACAGTCCCATCGAGGCTGAAGAGTCAGACAACAAATCATTGTCTGCTCTTCAGCCACCATGACCTAACTTGTCATCTTTTATTGTCTCGCTGGGAGGAGTTTCTCTCCACCCCCCAACATTCTCCATCACTTTTTCAAGGTCTCTTCCAGAAGTGACTTTCAAATATACCTTCCCACAGTTTTCTTCTTGACAGTAGAGCGATTTTGTGTTTTTTGACCTAGGCATTTGTCAGAAAGAGAATAATCATGGCCATCCATGTTCATATTTCCAACTTCCCTAGCTTCTTGCCCACGCACATTTGGGTGGTGCTCTGGCCATTTCAATTCATATTCGCAGTGTGCTTTACAATGTGCACACCAGTTTCAAAGACATATCTTTAGTTTTCACAATGACCCTACTGTGCTATCCCCGTTTTATAGATGAAGTCACTGAGGTTCAGAGAAGTAACAAATGCAGAGCCATGCTTCTATTAAAAGGCACTACTGGTAGTAAGACCAGAACTTCTAACTCCCAATCTAACCCACCAAAGATGCCACTCAGTTTCTTGTTTTCCCATGTTATCTTTGCAGTCCAGATTTTGCATCTTTCTTACTCCCTTTCACCATAGCCCTGTTGTTCCTTTAAGATATTTGGGTCCAACTGATTATCTTACAGCCACCAATAAGTGAGTGACAGGGCAGAAGCATTGGTCCATGCAGTTGGCTCATCCTCCTGGTAATTTCACAAATCTTGCTTCTAACTGGCGACTTACCTGAACTGATGCCCTAGGCTTTGATAAATACTTTGTGTGGGAGCTGAATGAGCCGGAGAAAGTGAGGAGGCAGACCAGGGAGACACCATGCCCCTTATATAAAGAGGAAAGAAAGTTGCTAAGATTTGTTCTCTGAACAATTTTATTTCATACAAAAAGGAATGGATTAGTGGAATGGAGAATGAGGGACCAGGACAGTGAAGTCTGTGATGGGGACTCAGGCTTCAGAGTCAGGATCAGACTGCTTGGCTCTACCGGCTTCACTATTTATTGCTGTTTCACTGTGAACAGGTCACCTAACTTCCCTGTTTTTCAGAATCCTCATGTGTAAAATTGAGATAATAATAGTTTCCATTTCAAAGGGCTGTTATATTAAATAAATTAATATATGTATGTCACATAGAAATGCTTGGCACTCAGTAAATAAATATTAATAAATTCTCGTATTAGCTAATTCTATTACATTATGTAGGAATTGACATATTAACATTTCCTTACAATATGTTCCCCTGCATATGGGAAGAAATGTGCATACACTTGTTAGCCAGATTTAAATACATACTTACAGGGCCAGCCTGTGGCTTACTTGGGAGAATGTGGTGCTGATAACACCAAGGCCACGAGTTCGGATCCCATATAGGGATGGCTGGTTGGCTCACTGGCTGAGCATGGTGCTGACAACAACAAGTCAAGGGTTAAGATCCCCTTACTGGCCATCTTTAAAAAAAAATGCATACATACATACATACTTATTTATAGTCATTGGTTCTCCTATTAGTGTTCTGAAAGAATCTTAAAGTGCTCTAGTTGGGATAGTTTAAAAATATTTATGTAATATTGGAGTTGGAAGAGATCTCACATATCATCCAGTCAATCCCTCTACTATTCCAGTGAGGTCATGAGAGCTGGACTTCATCATAGACTTTTGTCTTTAAGACCTGTGTGTGTGTGCATGCATGTATTTTTAATGAAATTTTTATTATACAAATTTACATTCATAAAATTCATCCTTTGTAGTGTACAGTCCTGTGAATTTTGATACACACACACAACCACATAACCACCACCATAATCAAGGAAATAATATTTCTCATGCCTCCTCTGTGTATTTGAATTTGTATGTATACATAAGCTTCTGATCCTCAAACTGAATTATATATTCTGAGAGGGAGATGTTTACGTATGTAGATATAGATATAGGTATAGATATAGGAATTTAGGGGCACAGAAGCTCAACTCTTCTGACCCAATCTTCAGCTAGCACATGACACAGGTCAATCAGTAGAGAAATGCCTGAAGTATTAACAAACTTGAGATTTAACCTGACTTTTTGCCAAGTTGTTTAAACTCAATCTTTTGGAAAAGAGAAATGTCTATACTTTATTTTCGTTTTTTTCCTACAAAGAGTGTGTAGAACTTTTATACTTACTCGAAAGTAATATGTGTTTGTGAGCTTATTTTTTAATAAGCCTGATCTCTGAAATGAGTTGAGACCTTACAACTCCAAGGTGAGGGTGGTAGGGCCCAGAGATCATGGGTCTGGGACCTAGAGGACTATCTTCTTGCCCTGTGTGGTCATTAGTGAGCCTTTCTAGGCCTCCCTGGACTCAGCTCAGAATAATCATAGGGAGCACTTGATGAGTTCCCCATAAAATCTGTTGTTAGTAAGATTTCAGTGTTAGAGTGAAGACTTCAGTGCTAGAGATACTATCTTTGTTATCTTTTCCAGTACCTAGGAATTGGCTTAGGGAAGGCTCCATAAAGAGCTGATGTATTATCATGTACTATTTCATTGGATATCTTGATATCTTTCCAAGATTATAAAGCACAAAACCATTCAATTTGGTCCACAAAAGCCATGGTTCTTAGTTTCTCCAAATCCCTAGTTTATTAACGTCATGATATTCAGCATCTATCAGCATTTCTACAGTATCCCAACCTTGCCAAGTTTCCACCTATGGGAACATTATGAGATCACCTTTCTCTAATCCAAATACAGAGAACCTTCTTAGACTTTGAAGGTTTATAATTTAGAACCAAATATGGCTTATTCTCCTTGTTTTTTACACTGTCTTGTTAGTATTTTTGGACATTTCTATGATTTCTATTCCTGGAAATAATATCTGGTCTTCAGCAGCTCATATCCATTCATCTTTTTGAAGATGTCTCTACTTGGTGGAACAAAGGAAGTTGTTTTCTTTGCCTACAGTCAGCCAGCAATGACAGAAGCCACCAGTTAATCATCTTTTCTTTAATAACAGATGTTGGGGTAATTGATGAGGGATTTTTTTTTCATCCTTTGGTATATTTTTAAATGGATTGATTCTGGGGCATTTCAGTTCATTTACAAACAGTGTCTTAAGGAGTATGATATGACTATAATCAATTTTCATTACCATTGTGTAGCTAATAAGGCTAAAATAAGAACTCTTAATTTGCTGTGGCGTGATTGATTGACCAAGAAGAATATGGAAATAACGTCTTTTAATATGCCTGAGAGTCACATTAGACCTTTAATATTTTCATCATCAAAACATATCACTTCCTGTAATTTTCTATCCCGTAATAAAACAACTCAGGACTCTAATACCACTTTTCTCTAAATCCTAGCCTCAGTGCATGATCTCCAATTGCAATTTTCGTCTTCAGTGCCCTCCTACCCACAAACCTCATGACCAAAGCTTTCTTTTTTATAGATTCCCTTCAATCTTGTTTCTTTCTCAAAAACTTTTGGAAGCTATGCTAGATGTGGAAGACTCAAAGCAACTTTCTAAAGCACTGACTGCTTGTATAACTTCCTGATCAAAAGTAGGTTATATGGAGTGTGGGATCCATCACACATCTGCAAGATAGGGTGGTAAAAACAGAAAACTGAAGATCATGTGGCCTCATGAGCAAAGCACTGGGCTTTGGATCTAGTCTCATCTCTGCTCCATCATCTTGGGCAACTCTTTTAGTCTTTGGAACCTCAACTTCCTCATCTGTGAAATAAACACTGATGTCCATCCTGTCTCACAGGGCTGTTGGAATATGCCAATAATACAATGTACATAAAATTACACTTTAACTATAAAATTCTGTGTATTATTTTCATGACTCCTTTTCATATCCTTTCTCCCCCTATTTTGTATCACATGTCTCTCACACTTTATATCTTTCCCAATTCCTTTACCTTCTGATAAAACTTTGGTTACCCTTTGCTTCTGCCTAACATTTGTTGAACATCTTATCTGGTCCTTTGAGATTTGTTGGGGCATTTAATCCTTACAATAACTCTTTGGAGTATGTATTGCCATGACCCTTTTACAGACAAAAAATCTAATGCTTGAATTAAGTTCAGTTAGGAGGCAGAGTCAGTATTTGAACTGGAGATTATCTGATTCTAGATTGAGATTTGTTGGGGCATTTAATCCTTACAATAACTCTTTGGAGTATGTATTGCCATGACCTTTTTACAGACAAAAAATCTAATGCTTGAATTAAGTTCAGTTAGGAGGCAGAGTCAGTATTTGAACTGGAGATTATCTGATTCTAGGTCACTGTTCCTCAAGGAGATGCTTCTCAAGCCTAAAGAAGTTACTGCTTGCTGGCCTGGTCAAATTAAAAAACAATATGTGATGCACCCAAAGACACAGACAAAGGAGTGGGAATTGGAGAAAGTCCCAAGTGGGTGAATTGGTAGTTTTCTTCCTCTTCAGCATCAGTGTTTCTTGTGATTTTCAAACTGTCCAGGAAACTTTCATTAAGGAAAAGGTTGACTCTCAATGGGCACCTTCACCATTTTCCCTTTGATTTTAAATCACTGCTAAACAGATAATTTTTTACTGCTTTATTAAACAACCTCAATCATTTTTTACTCTACTATGGGCAGGAGACCCTAAGTCGAGGGTTCTCAACTTCAGGCCTATGATGCCCTGGGAGTTATGATAAGGAATCCCAAAATCAATCAGTGAACTAAAAAGATAAAATGCCTAACATCTCTAGGTGCTATTTTTAAATATATATATATATATATATATATATATATATATAGAAGCAATAGTGAAGAATAAAATAGAAATTCATTTAAGAGCATCACTAAATTCACAGGACAGTAGGAGCTCTCTTAATTAACCTTCACTTTACCAGCTCACTGCATTCGTTATTCTCTCTGTAAAGTATCCTGATTGATGCCCATAGCAGCTTGTGCACTCGAGGTCAATGAGCTATTCTCTAGCATACCTGAACACTTCTGCTGCCATCAGTTAGGATGCTAGCTTCCCAAGAGTTTGCTGTATTTGTTCTAAAAGATATTTATGGTAATTACAAAATTCAATTGCAAGAAGAGAGCTATTGTTTCTATGAAAATTCAGTTGAATGCTTTGGGAAGATTCAGTAAAGCCAAGCCATTATAAAAGACATTGCTGGGCCGAGCCCGTGGTGCACTTGGGAGAGTGCGGCGCTAGGAGTGCAGCAGCACTCCTGCTGTGGGTTCAGATCCTATATAGGGATGACCGGGTGCTATTTTTATATATATATATATATATATATATATATATATATAGAAGCAATAGTGAAGAATAAAATAGAAATTCATTTAAGAGCATCACTAAATTCACAGGACAGTAGGAGCTCTCTTAATTAACCTTCACTTTACCAGCTCACTGCATTCGTTATTCTCTCTGTAAAGTATCCTGATTGATGCCCATAGCAGTTTGTGCACTCGAGGTCAATGAGCTATTCTCTAGCATACCTGCACACTTCTGCTGCCATCAGTTAGGATGCTAGTTTTACCAGCTCACTGCATTCGTTATTCTCTCTGTAAAGTATCCTGATTGATGCCCATAGCAGCTTGTGCACTCGAGGTCAATGAGCTATTCTCTAGCATACCTGAACACTTCTGCTGCCATCAGTTAGGATGCTAGTTTCCCAAGAGTTTGCTGTATTTGTTCTAAAAGATATTTATGGTAATTACAAAATTCAATTGCAAGAAGAGAGCTATTGTTTCTATGAAAATTCAGTTGAATGCTTTGGGAAGATTCAGTAAAGCCAAGCCATTATAAAAGACATTGCTGGGCCGAGCCCGTGGTGCACTTGGGAGAGTGCGGCGCTAGGAGTGCAGCAGCACTCCTGCTGTGGGTTCAGATCCTATATAGGGATGACCGGTGCGCTCACACCGCTCACTGGCTGAGCACGGTGCGGCCAGTCTCAAAAAGGACTATATACATTGCTGCTGAATGAGGCAGGGCCATTGTCACCACATGACTCTCAGGAGCACTCCGTAGATGGCACCTCCTTGAGTTGTAGAGGGCATCCCTGCAAAGCAGTGCACAAAGACCCCTCAATTGGGCATGAGATGACTGTAAAAGTTTGGAAAGAAAAGCATAAATATATCTAAGAAGTGTCTTTGAAGATTCTCTGCAAATCTTTTTAGGTTTATTCCCCTTTACATAAACCCAAACTGGGAATTATAAACAATGTATTGAGTTTGGTAAATGTAAAAATGATGACACACAAGCAGAGGATACAGATCTTGGACTTGGTTCTATGTCAAAAGATTAGTGTATGGAGATCTATGTATGTGTTTTCCAGTTAAAGTAGAATGTTTAAGGTGTCTTAGTTTATGATTCTCTTACTTAAGTAGGTATTTGGTGAACACTTAAACTTCTAGTCCTTAAGGACTCTAGTTTTTGCTTGTTCTATATGTTCTCAATCTTCAGATACTAAAAGTACAGTCACTGTCATGTCAAGAACAGAGGTCTAGTTGTGAAAAGTTTTGAAGTTACAGAGGAGATCTTATTGGAAGCCCTAAGATAGCTCCTAACTGAGTACAAGGCTAGGTAATGCCATCATTGGCAGAGATGAAGCCAAGATTCCTACAAACATCCATATCAGTTTCTGTGCATGCCACCCACTCCCTGAACAGCCCACACCACTATTGTTTCAAGAACTCCAAGTCACCATGAGGCGACTAGCAGACTCTGCATTCTCCATAATTACACCCAATTTTCCAATTGAATTATCGCATGATTTAATTCATTTGCTGCATCTGGAGAGCATCAGCATTGTGCAGCTGTTGCAGCTTCAAGAGCTAATTGTTGCTAAGCACATTAAAAGTAGCCCTATTGCAATGCACTGGAGTCAGAACAGAGGGGGTGCAAACTTTCACTTCCCATTTTCCCTTTGGTTGAATCATCACCCAAAGAGCCTGAGGGGGTAGCAAATATTTAAGCCCTGTTAACATGGAGACCTCATTGGGTATGGTTACTGTCACTGGATGAAAGCCCTTAAGTGAGTCAGACACATCTAGATACCAGAATACACAGAAACCTGAAAGCTCTATTTGGCATGTCTTAGAGAATCATGCCAAATAAGATTACACTAGAAACTAAAGGCTCTGTTAGAAGGGAGGCAGTACATCATAAAAAAGTACTTGGAAGTCCATTGTTGATGAGGTATCAAGACATCTGAAGACCCCCAAGTCTAACTTCCAATAATAAGCAACCATGTACCTGTCACCATCCCCCCCCATATGTTTAGTTCACCTTGATATGGTTCAGTACAGTATCTACTATATACAGTAGATCTTAAACATAATCATTTGAAGGCTTGCTTCAGTCTAAAATATTCCCTGATATTTATCTTCAATCTCTTACTATTTGATACCCAAAAGTCAGGGGTCTGAAACTCTGGAAGGCATGGATTGGGCACTATCTCTTCTTTCTTCCCTTCCTTGTGGTTCTAAAAATGTGGAGTTTGGTTCCCAAAAGGTCTCAGTCCTCTGAATAGATTTAGGGGTCTACACACATGCTCTATTTTTTACGTGAAAGTTAAAAATTATGATTTCATGAAAACATATCCAGGCTGTTATATCTGAGCTGAGGGCTAGAACAGGAGGAAAGCAGGCCATGGGGGAGTCATATTCAAGGCAGGAGGATAAAAGTAGGTCTGAGAGAAAGAACAGAGGGAACCAAAATGGAATATAAGGACAGTCCAGGAGACAGTAGAGGTAAGAGCATGGGTATGTATCATACTAACCCTTGGAAGGTTAAGGAAGTATCTGTATCCTGAACAGTGAGATTCCCTAGCCTGTTCCTGCTCCAGGCTACAGAACAGTGGGAGTTAGGCTTATGCCCCCCTACTCAGGAAGAAAATAATAAAGTTATTTTCTGGAGGAGACTGGCAAGACCAGGAGAAAGATCTACTGATATTGACATAGGAGGCCCTCATACAATGATTAGGTGCTAGCCCAATCACCATAATCAGAAGTTTACAAGGCAACAGTTCTCACCCATGCACACAGAAATTTCAACTGGCCTTTAATTTCTCCCACTCTTATATTAGAAAGGACAACTAAAGATTACCAAACATTTGATCAGAGCAATTCTAACAGAAAACACAGTGACCGAAATCAAAGAGCAAACTATAACAGAGGGTAGGAGTTGGAGGAGGGGTCTCAGAGTCAATGCAGGAAACAGGAGTAAACTTTAAACACACACACATACACACACATATGAGGGTACTTCAAAAAGTTGATGGAAAAATTTGAATTATATTTTAATTCTATTTTTCCACCAACTTTTTGAAATATCCTCATAAATGATAATCTCAGAAACTATCCAGTGCAAAATGTAAATAGCATATACAATAACATATAATCGAAAAATTTTAGAATGCTTGAGAATAAGAAAATATCACACATCTTGCAGATGAAAAAATATAGATCACATATACTCGTAAATAATAAGAAATCAGAATAGCACCTGCCTTAACACCTGAAATTTGGTATCTAGAGGTTAATTAATCAAAAATGAGATGTATCAAAAATCCCAAAAGAAAATAACTTCAACCTAAAGTTCCATACCCAGCCAAACTATCATTAAATGTGAAGTTAAAGACTCTTTCGTACATGCACATTCTCAAAAAATCCTCTTACACACCCTTTCTTCTGAGGTGGCACATCCCCCTTACTAGAAATCCTTACATTGAAATAAGAGAATGAAATAAGGAACAGGAAAACATGGGAGCCAAAAGACAGAGGATTCATCCCAGAAAAGAGGAAAAGAGAATTCCCAGCATAATGGTAAAAGGAAGTCCTAGAGTGAATTGAAAGTATACATATTACAATATGGATAAGCCTTGAAAACATTATGCTAAGTGAACTAACCCAGTCAAGAAAAAGATAAATACTGTATGATTTCATTTATATGAGGTGCCTACAGTAGTTAAATTCATAGAAACAGAAAATAGAATGGTGGTCACCAGTGACTACGGGGAAGAGGGAGTGGGGATTTAGTGTTTAATGGATAGATACAGAGTTTCAGTCTGGAGGATGAAAAAAGTTCTGGAGATGAATGATGGTGATGGTTGCACAACAACATGAATGAACTTAATGCTACTGAATTGCACACTTAAAATAGCTAAAATGGTAAATTTTGTGATATGTATATTTGTATTAGCCCATTTTCTGTTGCTTATAACAGAATACCTGAAACTAAGTAATGTGTTAAGAAAGGAGGTTTATTTCTTGCAGTTTTGGAGGCTGGGAAGTCCAAGATCCAGGGAACACATTTGGTGAGGGCCTTCTTCTTGGTATGGACTCTCTACGGAGCCCTGTGGCAACACAGAGTATCATGTAATGAGGGCTGGGTGAGAGTGCTCTCTAATGTGCTCACTTGCTTTCCTTATAAAGCCACTAGAGCCACTCTGTGGTAACCTATTAAACAATTGACCCATTGTTAGTCTAGTCCTCACAATCTAATCACCTATAAAGGCCCCACCTTTTAAATACCATATTGGAAATTAAGTTGTAACATGAGCTTTGTAGGAGACAAACATTCAACCCGTAGCAATATTTTACCACAATTTTTTTTTAAAAAGAGTACTGAAAGTGTATGCTCTTGGGAGTGGAAGTTAGGAGGGAGGGGCAGGTGCTTTCTGTTATAAGCCTAGAGTACTGATTGACCTTAAAACATGTATATGTATAATACTTTATTAAAATTTTTAAAAACCTAAAACTAAATTTTAATTGTGATGGGCATTCCAGGCAAAGGGAACTACATGAGCAAAGTCAGGGAGGTGTAGGGAAACAGCATGGAGAGAGCCTTGAGAAGTTCCATGTTCCTGGAGGGTGTTGCACAAGCTGGGTAAAGGAGCTGGGCCTTTATTCTCTGGTCCAGTGTTTGCCACAATGCAGTATACACTTGCAGATGAGCATGATGATCTTTGCCATTTGAATAATTATATATTTAATTTTAAAATTCCCTTTTGTTTATAACAAATGACACATTGGTATTCAGTTTATGGTGGTGATATCAGTGATTTAGGTTCCCTAAACTAAATTTAAGTTCATAAATGTAAGTTGATTTTTAGAAATATAGTAAGTAAAAAATCATAAGAGAGGCACACAATCATGGCAAAAGAAATCGTGAAGATGGTGTGTGGATGACCAAAGTAGAGGAAACACCTCTCCAGGTAAACAGGGTGTCCTTGATGGTTTGTGTGAGGAGGAGTGTACAGGCCAAGCTTGTGCACTGGATGATTGATCACGGAATATGAACTGATCGTGAAGATGGTGTGTGGATGACCAAAGTAGAGGAAACACCTCTCCAGGTAAACAGGGTGCCCTTGATGGTTTGTGTGAGGAGGAGTGTACAGGCCAAGCTTGTGCACTGGATGATTGATCACGGAATATGAACTGTGCTCTACAGCTCACTGGGCTCTGAAGGCTGCTTCCGAGGCTGGGGTGAGAGGTGGAGCTTCAAATAGAGATGTTCTGTTCTATATGTGAGTCTGCTTCTGATTGAAAAAAGGTGACTACTCAACCAGCCCAGCAACGACCACCAAGTCACTGCTGGAAGCCCCCTGGTCTCCTGAGCCAGGGCAGTGGGGGGGCCAAGGACTTCAGCCACACCCACCTGACATCTGCATCCAGCCCAGAAGAGAGATAAATGACCCTGGAGCTCAGGGGAGTGGACTAAGCTGAAGATAAAACTATGGTGTCTTCACTAGGAGATGCTTTTTCAATCCATGAGAATGGATCAGGTTTCCCAAGGGAATTAGTGTAGCTAACAAAAAGTAGAGATCTGAAGGCTGAGGCCCAGGGAACTCCAACATGAACAGCTTGGGGAGATGAAGAGAAACCAGCAAAGGAGATTAAAGAGAGGACAGAGAGGTAGGTGGAAATGAGGAGAGTCTTGCATCCTGGTAAAATCATATGAAGAAAGTATAGGAGTGGGAGTGATCAGTTGTGGACAGATGCTCCTGACGGTCAAGGAAGAGCATCTGCAGGGTGAGGGTTGACCACTGGATTTAGCAACGTGCTCCTTGAGAAGAACAGCTGTGGCACAGGGTGGGGGCAGAAGACCGGCTGGATGCACTGAGCCGCTGAGAGACTCTGGATAAACCACCCAACCTCTCCGGAATCAGTTCCCTCGTTTATAAAGTGAGGAGGTTTGAACTAAAGCTCCCCAGAGCTCCCTCTAGCTCCAAAATTCTAAGGTTCTATGATGATTCTAATGGAGCAGGTTTTATTATTTTCATGAAGTTGATATCGCAAAAGTATTTGGAATTTGAAACTTGCATGTAGGGCTTCTCTTTTCTCAGAGTGAGGAAACTGAGGGTGAAAATGTAGGAAATTCAGCTAGCTGGCCATTAGGTGTCATGTGAAAGGAGCCAAATTGATTGGTAGTTTGTTTTAAGACAATTCAACATATGCACACACTTGAGCACATGCGCGCGCACACACACACACACATCCTTTCTGACTTTTCCCATAAGGAAAGATACCTCATTTATATTTGTGTTTTTGTTTTTGTTCTGTGTATAATATTGATCCTACTTAATTAAGATTTTCAGACTCTCATTAAACAGAGTTTGGTTTGGTAATTTCCTGAAACTGAGCCTTTACATTTTGATAACTCCACCTTTCCCATGGATGCACTTACCTACTACCACCTGGTGGTAGCAAAAATATTACAAAATAGAGCAAAAAAGGAAAAGCAAAGGCTTCTTTTTTAGTTCACTTCTCCCAAGGACTGGATCTGGCTTTTTCCAGGCAATCTTGGCTTTGAGATGTCTTCAAGGCCTCTAGGGCTATGGGATCTGAAGGACCCCATGGGAAACTGACACCTGGGGCTTGGCCTGAAATCTTTACACCTAAAACCAATGAAATCTGGACATACTGAACATTTACCAAATATTCCTGGGGGAATGAACCAAGTTAAGTCAGAGCTATTAAAATTAATCCTGATTTTTCTGAAATTATCTATGCAAGAATTGTTTTTAAAATTTACCTTTTTGAACAAGCACTTTTAGAAAATTGTTTCTAGTAGAGGTTAATCTTTCTTTTTTGTTTTTTAAGATCTTCCATTTGTGTCAGAGACAAACTATGAGACTATCTGGTTGCTACGGGTATAAACTTCCTTACATTATCAGCAAACATAATGGCTAGCAATTAGATTCCTACATGAAATAGGGAGGGTTATCCCTTCCCTGGAGAGTGGGGAAAAAAATATTTTTAAGCCTTTACTTTGAAAAAATATATAGGATTTATTCTGCTGTTGCAAAGACATACCAACGTGATGATAATCTCTATGTTTTTGAAACCACAGGGAGAAAGCCGAAAGCAGCTCTAAGTGAGAAATAAGGGAGGACAGCAGGAAGCTGCTAAATTTCTATCACTATACTATACCCATATCCTCCCCTCCCCAACCTGATTTTCCTGAGCCAGAGAAGAGGGTGTATGTTATAAAAACAGAGCCGCAGTTACGAATGACACTGAAAAGAGTTTCCCCCCCGGGAAGTTTACATCCTCCTAAACAGCCCTAGGACTTCAACGCCAAGTCAAATGAGGAGATAAAGATATTGGAGTTTCTCCCAATAAAAAGAAGTGATTAAACATTGCATAAATTTAAGATCACTTAAAAGGATAACTTCACCTAGATGCTTGTTTTTTGAAATAGTTCTGTACAAATGTATAAAGATTTAAAATTACACTACTTAATTTGGGGGTGGCAGTTTTGCTAATCATTGTACAAAATAAGAAGAAATGGGTAGAACCTAACTAAAGGTAGTGACCTATATAGACTATAATCCAATTTATAATTTGATGAGGAAAGAAATAAGAAGCCATTGGAAGTCTGCAATTATCTTAGTTGAAGCAGCAGGCAGGACAAGTGAATGTAGTGGTACAGGTGTGAAGTGAATAGCAATTTGGGCTTTGGAAAGAAGATATGGCCTTGAGTGATGCTGTGGAGAATGGAACAGCTGGTCTCCATAGTCCCCTTTGTGTCAGAGAGGAAAGGCTCGTAGACTCTGACAGTGGGTCTTCTGGTCTACTCCTCTCCACTTTAGATGCAAACTCAAGGCCAGAGAAGTAAGATAACTACCTCAAGTTCCACGGAAATGAATGCAGAACCAAGACGAGGCTCTGGGTCTCCTGGTCATCTGGCTAATATTCCTCCCAATGCTTCAGTGGCTTCGTTAACCCTTTGTGAAGTGTAAGACTTGGGTATGTCTGAAGGAGGAGCTTTGGTAGACATGGGCATGAAAAGCCAAGCTGAAGGCCAGATGGGTTGGGAGGGTAGGTAGGTAAGAAGGAATCTTCAACGCTGATATATTGACTTTAGAACATCCAATTAAACGCCTTGGGTGCCTCCCTCTTCCTTGTCTTTCTCCTGTTTCATCCAATTCCATGGCCTTGGCTCTCACCTCTAGGTTGACGATCCTCATGTCACTGCCTTTAGTCTCTTCCAGTCTCCCTTTATGCATGTCCGATGGCCTGCTGGACATTTCCTCCTGAATTCCTACTGGTGCCTCAGTCTGAAGATGCCCAAATTGAATTGACTGTCATTTCTTCAAAATGACCTTCTTGGTTTCCTGATTAGTATCATCATCCTCCCAGACATCCAGACCCAAACTTTTAGTTTTACCTTTTCTTCTTTCTTTTCTTTGCAATTCCCCTATGAACTGCAATCTAGTTAGAGGCCAGCTGCCATCTATGTCACCACCACTGCATTCCTGGGACCTGCCCATCCCTCCTCTCTGCCTGCTCTTAGCTCAGGCCTTCATTGCTCTCCACCAAGTCTTTCTCAATGCCCTTCCTCTGGGTTTTCAATGTCCAACACTCTTTTACTAGTATTTTCCTCCAAAAGCTCAGACTTGGCTATGTCACTCCTCTGTTGAGAAAGCTTTCAGTGGCTCCTATTGTTTATAGAATAAAGTTCAAATTTCGTGCCCTAAAATTTAAAACCCTCCACAATCTTCCCAACATATTTTTTATTACTTATTTTCATGCAGGGGCCACTCATGTCACTTTCATTATATTTAGATGTTCACACACACGATATGTGGGAACCATTTGCCTTTGCAGGTGCTGTTCCTTTTCCTGGTGAAATGTCTTCCTTTCCAGTGCCAGCCCTGAAAAATGTAACACCTCACCACATTATTTTCACTTTTCAATGCATATTGCAAATCTACTGTGATCCTCAAGAAACTTTTATTATTTTTCCCCGGCCAAAAGGATTCTCTCCTTTGGCTTTCTCCCATATCACTTCATCTCTTTCTCTTTTAAATCTTCTCTTTTCACTTTCTATTAGATAATAGTATTCCTGAAGCTTAAGTCCCTAATAAACTATAAGCTCCTAAAGGAAATAAACATGTTTAAATTTAATCTCCCCTAGTATAATACTTGGGATATCACAGTAAATACGTGCTCAATAAACATTAGTTTGAATGAATGACTGAATGTTACGGAAAAAATTCCTGAAGATAGTAGGCAGATTGACTTTGAATAAAAGAAGAGAGGGAAGGGTAGAGAGAGATTTGGAATCTATCCATATAGTACTGATGAAAGAAATTACAACAGGTTTTTTTGCTTAATTTGTTTTGCCCTTTTTTCCCCTCAAAAGGATCTGAAAAGGTGAGATCTAGACCTGAGACAGGAGGGAAACTGCATAATGTAACCCAGGATGAGAAGGACCCAGTGAAAAAGTAAGTTGAAAGGGAGGAGGATATACAATACCCCTGAGGGGAAATTTATGCAGACCCAGATTTGAAGTCAACCTCTGATTATCTACTATTTATATATATTTTTTTAAATATGCACAAGATTTTAGTACTTCCTTTTTTTGTTTGTCTCCCAATATATGCATGAGCCAGCACAATTCAGGACTTGATTTACCTTTGCTGATTCGGCTTCTTTTCTCTGAGCTTATTTATGGCTACGAGAGAGGCATTGTGTCCTTGCTGATAAAGGACAACCAAACTGCATTCTAGGCTCAGCTGCCAAGTTGCTGTACCACTGCTAGAAAGTTGTTTTTTTCCCCAGCTACCAAGTTTTCCTGAACTATAGGAAATGAGGACCATGTGTAAAAGGTAGAGTCCTAGACAAGAGCTTCTCAAATTTTCATGTGCATTCAAATCCCTGGGACTTTTGTTGAAGGAATAGATTCTGTTTCAGCAGGTCTGGGGTGGGGCCTGAGATTCTGCATGTCTAACAAGCTCCCAGGTGGACCACACTGAATAGCAGGGTCCTAAACCTTTAGAGATAGAGGGAACCTTAGAGCTCATCCAAGCCAGGAGTTCATAGCCCCAGCCAGTCATTAGAATCACTTGGGAGACCTTAGAATAAGGATTCCCAGGCTCCTCACACAGAGAGTCATTATGGGGGCCCAAACAGAGTTTTAATAAGCTCCCCATCTTGTTCTGATATACACCTAGGTTTGGGAGCCACAAATTGGTCTGATCCTGTAGTAGGGCTGGTAGAATGGAAGCCCAGAAACTACTTGAATTTCATGAAGAAAGTTTCTATTGATAAGAAAGGGGTTTTCCTGAAACGATAACCTGTATGCATTTTGCTACTCCAAGTGAAGGTTCCCCTTTAATGCCACAGAAATAACTGGATCCTGTATCTAATTTATGTCTTAAAAGCTACTAGCAGA
The DNA here is from genome assembly GCF_000696425.1 of Galeopterus variegatus. NCBI lineage: Eukaryota > Metazoa > Chordata > Mammalia > Dermoptera > Cynocephalidae > Galeopterus > Galeopterus variegatus. The sequence continues at coordinate 38,201 of NW_007728499.1, forward strand.
AAAAAAAACAATTTTTTCTGCCTCTTTTAGTATGATAAATACTCCAGATTACTTTAGTTTTGTCCTAATGGTAGGGGGTGGTAGTGGTGGTGGTAAGGAATGGCTATTAAGCAATTATGTTATTCAAACACATCATTATTATTATTACCAAGATGAGTGGACTCATTCTAATTGAACAATAAAAGCATGGATGACTTCGCATTGTTATTAGTATCTGTCTCAGGGCTCCTGCCTTTCCCAGGGGCTATTTTGTTCAGTAGATGTGATTCATAATGTACCGTACTTGCAGTGCTAAACTTGCAGGCTATTGGATTGGTTTTCAGAATCCAATGCAGTCACCTTTTCTTTCCTTGTTGACCTACTGTACTTTCAAGACTCTTGCCCTCCAAATAATATAGTCCTAGGAAGACTGTGATTCCATTCCTGTTGTCTTCCCATCCTTTTTTTCACACAGCAGCTAGTGATCATCAGAACCACGAACTGGCATTATAATTCCCTTACTCAAAACCTGCCAATGGCTGCCTCTTTCTTTTAGGATAAAACGCAAATCCTTGGCAAGGCTTCCCAGGCCCTTAAAGAACTGTGCCACCTCCTTCAGTAGTCCCATTCTCAGGCATTCTTCCCCTCCCTGTCACCATACTGTTTTCAGCTTCTGGAATGTTCTAACATCTGTCTCACCTAGGGCCTTTGCACACATGCTCTTTCTTCTTCCTGTTTGTAAGACTCTTTCCCCAGCTGTTTTCTCCTCATCCTCCAGATCTCAGCTTAAATTTCTGTTTCTAAGGGAGCCTTCCCTGACCACCAGACAAATTCATCACCCTGTATCAACCCCCTTCCAAAATACCTGGTACTTCTCCATTGGCTACAGTGTCTACAACAGTAATTACTTGCTTAGTATCTTTCTCCCCCCACTAATAATAAGCCCCCAAAGGACGTGGCTGTCCTTTCAAAGCTAATTCCTCAGTGTCCAACATATACCTGGCATATAGGAGATGCTTAATAGTTACTTTGTTGTGGGGGGAAGAATGTAAGAATCTACCAGGCACCTGAACTCACAATTCATAATCACAGGATATTAGGGGAACTAAAGGCTGTGGGCCTCCCCTGTCTAATTCCCACAGTTAGGTGCTGTGGGAATCACATCTCCCCCACACCTCCACAAATATGTTTTAAAAAAACTTTAGGTGATTAAAATATATTTTATCCCTAAATTGAACACCAAGACCCAGCATATTTGATCTGCATTTCCTAGAACTGCTGTGTTACTCTGGGAGGATACATGGATGAAACTGCAAAAACCCCAGAACTGTACTTTTGTGCAGTGCTGTTGAGCTTGCTGTTTGCTGCAGCACTCCATGTTCCCTATGTAAAGACACACCTAAGAAAAATGTCTCTTTTACATTTAAATGGCAGGAGGAGCTTTGCTTCCTTGGGAAACTGGTGAGTGCTTTCCTTACGTCCACTGAACTTGTCTAACACATTTTTCTCTCTTAGCTTTGGCTGCAGGAAGTTCAGAGTCACATTTTCTGCTCAACTTTTGTAGCCGCAGAAGCCTATGGCTCACACACCTGGCAACATCACTTTGCCCAGGTCTTGATTTTCTATTCTAAATATATTTTCTCTGGTCTTGATTTATTAAATTATTTATAGCTTTCTATTTTAGAGTATGAAGGCTTGCAAGCTTCCTCAAATCCTTAGTGAAATGTAGCCCAGGAGGTGTATAAAAGAAAGAAATTGACAAGGCTCTGAGATACATTCCCTTTAAAGAACAGAGGGCTCCTTTCTGCAAGTGGTTCTGGCAGGACCAATGAACAGAGAGAGTCCTGTTGCCACGGGTGTTCCTCACAGCAGGGTTCCTAGGAGAGGGACCTTTCTGGAACAGCTTGTTGAGGTGATCTTGTTAACGATCTCTTGCCGAAGCTATCCCAGAAATGTGACTGGCTGTGTCCTCTGCGGAGGGTCTGAATCCTTTCCTGGCGAGTGGCTACACAGAGTAAGACCCATAAGCTGTCCTGAAATTCTGTGTAAAAGCTAGATTTCCATTGGCTTGAGGTCTTTCATTATAAAGTCAGAATTAGAGTGTTTTTGTAGGCAAGACTGTCATTTCAGCTACTTTCCAATTCCTCCTAAGGGTCCAACATTGCCGTGGAAACTCTACCTGCTTTAAGAAGCTGGCGTTCATTTCTATCCATAAAGGAAGCAAGGGCGAGCATTGATCCCCATGTACTGTACGCCGGATGCTATGGGTATGCCTCACAAAGGCTGATTTCACTCCCGAACCACCATGTGAAGTAAGCTTGTTATATGCACTTATACACGGGTAAAACAAGGCTCAGGGAGAGAGCCTTGCCTGCGTTCACTAGCTAATGAGAGCTGGTGCCAAGGTTCAGTCCAGATCTTCTGACCCCACCTAGAGCAGATGGTGTGAGAGCAAAGTGATAGGGCAGGAAATGGGCTTCTCCATGGGTGAGAGAAAGAGCAGCCATGTGTGAAACCAGGAGTGGACTCAGAGGCAGACAGAAGAGAAAGAAGGAGACCCTCACAAGGACCCAGCCCCCGCCCTCAGTGAGCATGCCCTGCCCCAACCCGCATCCGTCTCCCTCCCCTCCTCTCATCTCTGACATGGTATCATGGCCACAAACAAGTTCCCTAATGCTCTGGGCAATCCTGGCTGTCATCATTCTCATCTTCCCAAACAAAACAGAGCTTGCTGGAGAGCAGAGCTTTGCATCCACAGCATTGTGGGAAGGAGGTGCTCCTTGAAGGTGCATACCAATCACTGAATGTGGATGTTGGTAAGAAGTAGCTATGCACTGCAGCACTGACTTGCTCTAGCTCCTTTAGAGGCACAATCTCACTTAAGTTTCACCACAGCCTGGCATGGTAGATATTAACTCTCCACATTGCAGGTGAGAAAGCTGAGGCTCACAGAGGTCACCCATGGCCGTGCTGTTAGCAAGTGCTTGTGCATCAGCTTCCTGTCTCTACTTTCCAGAGCTCTCTCAGTACTGAGTTGATGGTGCCGCTTTAGGGAGTATGGGGTCAATAAAGATGAGTGAATTTCACAGACCTCCTTAAAGTTCTGATTTGAACACTAGTTCTCTCTACTCATTTCATTGACATGCATCGATATTTTTTTTCAAGTTTATTTCAAAATTCTGTATTGGATTTAATTCCCAGTTTGTTTTAATAGAAACTATATACGTTTTTGACTACACTTTTTATTTGAGGTAATCATAGGTTCACACGCAGTTGGAAACCAATATAATAGATGTAATTACCCTCGCACACAGTTTCCACCAATGGTAACATCTCGAAAAACTTAAGTATAATGTCACAACCAGGATATTGACATTGACAGAGTTAGGACACGGAACATTTCCAGCACTACGAAGATCCCTCCTGTTGCTCCTTTATGTTCCCACACACTTTCCTCCATCCTCATTCCTCCCTTAACCTGTGGAAACTACTAATACGTTCTCCATTTCCATAATTTTGTAATTTCAAAAATGCTATACAAATGAAATCATACTGTATATAACCTTTTGAGATTGGCTTTTTTCACTCACCATAAATTCTCTGGAGATTCGTCCAAATTTTTGCATGTGTCACTAGTTCATTCCCTATATTGCCGAGTAGTACGCTATAGAATAGAGATGCCACACATCGTTTAATCGTTCACCCGTTGAAGAACATCTGGGTTTCCAGTTTGGGGCTATTATGAATAAAACTGCACTCAACTTTCATATACACGTTTTTGTGTGAACAAATCTTCATTGCTCTGGGATAAATTCCCAGGAGTTCTATTGCTGAGTCCTGTGGTAATTGCACATTTAGTTTTATAAGAAAATGCCAAACTGTTTTTCAGAGTGGCCGTACCATTTTACATTCTCACCAGTGATGTGGGACTGATGTACTTTCTCCACATCTTTTCCAGTATGTGGAAAAGATAGTCATTCTGGTAGATGTGAGGTGATATCTCAGTGTGGTTTTAATTTGCCTTTCCCTAATAGTTAATGATGTTTGATAGAGTTTGGACCTGTTGTCCCCCCAAAACTCATGTGGAAATCTGATCTCCAATGTGGCAGTGTTGGGAGCTGTTTGACTCATGGGGGTGGATCCCTCATGAATGGATTAATGCTCTCCCTGGGGGGTGGGGGTAGTGAATAAGTTCTCCTTTAATTAGTTACTGCAAGATCTGGTTGTTTACAAGTATCCTGGCACCTCCCCCCCCCCCTCTTGCTTCCTTTTGCCACTTTCCACCAAGAATAGAAGCAGCCTGAGGCCCATCCCAGATGCAGCTGTCCCAGAATCATAAGCCAAATAAATCTCTGTTCTTTATAAATTACCCGGTCTTAGGTATTCTGTTGTAGCAACACAGAATGGACTAATACAATGTTTAATATCTTTCATGTGTTTATTTGCCATCTGTATGTCCTCTTTGGTGAAATGTCTCTTCACATCTTTTGCCCATTTTCTAATTGGACTGGTTTTTTCATTGTTGAGTTTTGAAATTCTTTATACTTGTATATTCTAGATACTAGTCTTTTCTCAGAAGTGTGGTTACAAATATTTTCTCCCAAGCTTTTGCTTATTTTTTTATCCTCTGAATGGGATCTTTTGTAGAGCAAAAGTTTTTGATTTCTATAAAATCCAATTTACTATTTTTTCCTTTTAAAGACAATGCTTTTGGTGTCAACTCTAAGAACTCTTTACCTTGCCTCTCTTCCCCAAAATTTTCTCCTATATTTTTTCTAAAAGGGTTAAAGTTTTACTTCACACATTTAATTCCATGATCCTTTTTTTTTTTTTTTTTTTTTAAAGATGACTGGTAAGGGGATCTTAACCCTTGACTTGGTGTTGTCAGCACCACACTCTCCCGAGTGAGCGAACCAGCCATCCCTATATAGGGATCTGAACCCGTGGCCTTGGTGTTATCAGCACCACACTCTCCCAAGTGAGCCACGGGCCGGCCCTCCCATGATCCATTTTGAGTTCATCTTTAGATGGGAGATTTGAGTCATAATTCTTCTTTTGTTCTTTTCTTTTCTTGCCTAGGTATGTCCAATTACTTTTGCATCTTTATCAAGAATATGGGCATATTTTTGTGGGCCTGTTTCTGTGTTCTTATTCTGTTCCATTGGTCTAGGCATATATTCCTTCACAAACACCACACAGTATTGATTAGTATACCTATGTAGTACCTTGAAATCAAGGGAGTGATTCTTCCCATTTTATTCTTCTTTTTCAAAAAAACTTTTAGCTATTCTGGCTTCTTTTTTCCTATTATGTTGATTGAGTCTTAAATATTGAACTAGCCTTGCATCCCTGAAATAAATCTCACCTAGTCATGGTATATAATTCTTTTCATATATATTGCTGAATTCAATTTGACCTTATTTTGTTAGGGATTTTTTTTATCTATATTTAGGAGGGATATTGATCTGTACTTTCATTTTTGCTTTTGTTTCATGCTTTCTGTCTGGTTTTGGTGTCAGAGTAATACCAGCTTTAGAAATGAATTAGGAACTGTACTTCTTCTATTTTCTGAATGAGATTGTGTAGAACTGGTGTTATTCTTTCTTTAAATGTTTAGTAGAATTCTCTATTGAAATCACCTAGGCCTGGAGATTTCTTTTTTGGATGTTTTTAAATGGTGAATTTAATTTTCATAATAGTTATAGGACTGTTTAAATTATCTGTTTTACATTGGGTGAGTTGAGGTAGTTTGTGTTGTTAGAGGAATTTGCCCATTTTATCTAAATTGTAAAATTTATATGTGTAGAATTGTTTGCAATATTCCCTTATTGTTCTTTTGGTGGTTGAAGGATATGTGGTATCCCTTGTTTTGTTCCTCACATTGGTAAATTGCATATTCCCTTTTTTCCTTTGCATTCTTATCAGATTGTTAGTTTTATTGATCTTTTCAATGAATCAGCTCTTTGTTTTATTGGTTTATTCTATTGTTTTTCTGTTTTCAATTTTATTGATATCTGCCCTTGGATTTATTATGCCTTTCTTTATGCTTACTGTGGGTTTATTTTGCTCTTCTTTTTCTAGTTTCTTGAATTGGCAGCATAGGTTATTGATTTGAGAATTTTATTCTTTTATAATATAAACATTTGGTGCTGTAAATTTTCCTTTCAGCACTGCCTTTACCATGTCCCACAAATTTTGATATATTGTATTTTCATTTTTACTCAGTTCAATGTATTTTTAAATTTCCTTTGAAACTTTCTTTCTGATCTATTGGTAGTAATTGACATGAGTAAAGCTATCCCACACCTCCTGAGCACATACCAAAAGTGTCATTGTTAGGCTATAATGAAACAATATTACCAGAAAAAGAAGTGAGAAAGCAAGTCATTCAACCCATGAGGCAGGTCATCATGAACTTGATTCACCACCAGCCCAAGGTGCATATGTACCCTGCTATATTATTCTGCTCAGGCTGCTGTAACAAGCACAGACAGAGTGCCTTACACAACAGAAACTTATTTTCTCACAGTTCTGGAGGCCAAGAGTATGAGATATGGGTGCGAGCACGGTTGATTTTTGGTGAGGGCTATCTTTCTGGCTTGCAGATGGCCACCTTCTCCCTGTATCCTCGCATGGCAGGGGGAGAGAGAGAGAGAGAGAGAGGGAGAGAGAGAGAGATAGGGTCACCAATCCTATCAGAATAGGGTTTCACCTTTAACTACCTCTTTTAACCTTACCTATTTAAGCTTATTTATCTTAGCATTATATCATTTTAATTTAACTTTAATTATCTCCTAAATTTCATCTTATGTCCTAAATTACCTAAATTTAATGTTAATTACCTCCTAAAAGCCCTGTCTCCAAACACAATTACATTGGGGGTTAGGGCTTCAACATATAAGTTTGGGGTGAGAAGACAAAATTCTGTTCATAGTATCTGCACTCCCACTAGTCCTGTACCCTAAGAGGAAAACCTGGCTTTCACTCAGCAATCACAGGTTCATTTCTGCATAATTCGCTTTAGTCAACTTCATTCTCTGTGCAAAGCTCTGCACCAGATGGCATGGAGACAGAGAGGGAGTAGTCTCTGACCTCTGGGAGATTACCCTCTAATCCAGAGGAAAGACATGCAGAAACTTTCTATACAAGGGCCGGCCCGGTGGCGCACTGGAGAGTGCACCGCTTGGGAGCACGGCGGCGCTCCTGCCGAGGGTTCGAATCCCACGTGGAGACCGGTTCCTGCTCACTGGCTGAGCACGGTGCGGGGGCAACACCGAGGGTTGCGATCCCGTTACCGGTCAGTAAAAAAGACAAAAAGGAAAAAAAAAAAAAACAGAAACTTTCTATACAAGACAGTGCTATGAAACAGATATGGACCCACATCCTGGCTCTACCAGTTACTAGTTGTGTGGAACCTGTGCAGTTCACCTGTTTCCACACTTAACTGTTAATTAGTGCAATCACTAGTCTGTCTGCCTCCAAGGGTTGTGATGATCAAGTGATCTATTCATGAGAAACACAATAACATTTAATGTATAGTTGTCATATGGGAGAAAAAGGTGACTTGATTTATGTTACTGAAGCAGAGGGTATGTGCATTAATGGAGAGAATACTGAGGGAGAGTATATGGGATGGGACTGCATGGTGCAGGGCATTGAGGGCTATCTTACAAGATCTAATCTTTACTCTTAAAGCTGTTTAACTGTGAACTTCATATGTATTGCATATCTGTTTTAAAGCTTTCAGAAAACCTTCACATCCATTTTCATTTTATGTAAAAACAGTCCATTGAATTGCCCAGGGAAGGTACTGTTTTCTCAGTTTCAGAGATTAAAAAAAAAAAAAAATGAAGCTCCGAGAGGTTAACTAATTTGCCAAGATCCCACAGCTAGTCACTGGCAACGCGGGGATTTCTAACTTTTCTTCCAGCCCTTTGTCCACAGCCTCACACAGCTGCTGTCAGGATGCACAACCAATCCCTGGACAAGATCTAGAATTAAAGCCTATTTTCATGCTTGTGGATCCATATATATTAGTAAAGACAGAAGTGGGGGATTCTTCATGTCAGCAAGATCCCTCCAATTGACCTGAACCGTCTTGAATTTAGGAGCAGCTTATAGCTCCTTCCCAATGTGGTGATAAAATCTGGATTTCCTTTGATTGGTCAAAGTTTTACTTAATCTGCATCACACACTCATAATGAAGCCAAAATTATCACTCATTCAATAACATATATTAATGAGGAATTTTCTCAAATGAATCTCAATGAGCAGCATCCATGACTTTGTGAATGCAGAAATTCTTTCTAAATCTTAAAGCTCCATATGTAACCATAAGAGTTTGTTATTTACTTAGGTTTGTATTTAGTTTGTACATATTCGTTTAGCACAGTTTCACCTTGGTCATTTTATATACAGACCTCTGAACTGGCTTTCTTATTTGAATATCTTCACATGCACATTTCTAGATACCTACCTTTCATGAAGAACCTGAAATACCATATGCTATACAAACCACACCCAAATACATCTATCTGGAGAGGGATTAGTAATGGATCTTGATCAACGATGGCGGATGTGATGCAGGGGTTTCTAAGCCTTGCCCACAAGAAAAAATAGCAATCAGTACATAACTAGGCTAAGAGTCATGCAGTATAAATGCCAAAGTTTCTCAAAGACACAGATAACCAAATTTCAAAATGTAGCCTGTGATAACTCTAGTATATATTTTCTGTGAAAATATAAGTCTTCATTAAGATAGCAAAGCTTTAATCTAGGAAGATCGCTAATACCTAATGGTTTGTAGAGCATTTTTTGTGATACCCTTAAGAACAATATTTTTAAAATTATATTATAATAATAAGTACTTAGTAAACTCAGGTACTTAATAATTTCCAACTTAATTCCATCTCTCTGTTCCTTCTCTCCTTTCAATAAAAGCTTAACATTTTCTTCTCATTTACAGTAGTTTGGGTGTCAAAAGACCCTAGGCTACCATATAACTCCCTGGTACTTGGAATTATATTTAGGCTTAATATCAGTTGCAAAAAAAATGAAATAAAATTTCATATCTATGATAGCTATATTAATACCAGAGAATCCCTAAGGTCACCTTTTAGCTACTTCTTTACTCCTCTCTCTTTGCAAGGAGGAGAAACTTATTTTCTTTATAGTGGCTTTGGCAGAAGCCGGAAGAGAAGACATATTAACAATTCACTCTGGGCACCTCCCTGTGTATCCACAACTGTAGATCTCCAATCAAGTGTCCTTCTACCTCACCCTCTTCCATGCCAGTTCCCAACATTTTAAGACACATGTGCCCATTAATATTCAATCAGTTTCCATCTAGACTCTGATCATACTTGTGGTGCCCAAGGAAGACGACCGACATGAACTACCTAAAAAAATAATGTTTTGCTATTTATTATTAAAGTGTTTTTATGGGCAGTGGTGGGGAGTAGAATGGGAACTTTTTGTTTTCTGGGTAATACCACTGCCTCTAGGATATGTTCAGCATTTCATAGGTCTAGGAGATAAAGGCAACCCCTTCAGGGTCAGCTTATTTCCAATTGACTTAATGGTTAAAACTGTGCATTTGGAGTCTGGCCAACCTACATTCAAATGCTGAGCTATCATCTGCCACAGTGAGATCTGTAAAATGGGAATGATAACAGTACCCACTGCAGAGGGTTGTTACCAGGATTAACCAAGACCATGTATGTAAAGAGCTTAGCACAGTGCCTGGCAACTCGATATTGTTAGAAATTATTACTGTTGTTGTTATTGAAAGATAAATAATGGTTACTGAGTAGACAGAAGGGCCTTGAATTATGGTTTCTTGGAGTCTATGGTTGGTGTAACAGAAAAACTTATGAAAGTAGTTTAAGGTTGTTCAATTTAAGATTCTCCTATAAACCTTAGCTTTAAAAATTCTAAAAGGAAACTGACTCCTGTGTGAAAATATTTTATATTTCATATTAAGAAAGAGCCAAACAAAACTCCTATTGTAGGACATTGTATGTCTGTTCACTATCATATATGTCTGCTCGAAGAAACACCTGTGGTTAGAAAACAATTTTTCATTTGTGCCGTTCTTTCCTGAGAGTCTGGAGCTTTCTAGCGTTAACATACAGAGTCACTTTGTAAATTACAATAAAGCTTTAAATATTTACTATGACACATTATTTCAATCATAGTGAATAGGCAGTGGTTCTGTACATTGACTTTGAGTCTTAAGCAACCAGATGCATGTGTAAAGGAGGAGATTCTCCGAGGGAGTCCAGGTCTAGCTCTGACTCCATTGCTTTAGCAAATCCGTAACTAGACAGTGTGCTTATGCACCCTCTTCAAATGACAACTTGCAGCTTATCACAGAGAGTATATAGCACTGCCTTGCAAGCACTACCATGGCATTCTTAGCCTCCATTTTTATTTTAGATCCTTGCATATTCTCTACATTGGAAAGAATGACTTGCCCCTATGTATGGGATCATTCTCAGTTTGGGGGGGGCGGTGCTCCATTTTCTGTGGAGAGAAAAATAAGAGTTTTGAACATGCTAAATCTGTATCACGTAAATTTTTTATTATGGTCTTTTTTTAACAGATTTTTCTGTTTTTAAATAGTTATTTCTTTAAAGCTTAATTTGTTTAAAAGTTATTTGCATTGAATTGCTTGGGATCACACATGAACTGTCTTAGCAAACAATTTTTGCAGTCTAGTCTTTGACAAAGATTTAGTTTTAATTATTAAGGTGGCCAGACATATTTTCTTATCCAAGCACTTTAAATAGAATTCCACTAAGTTTTGAAATAGAACTGTACACCAGCCTGTTTATAACACAACATAGTAAGTATTTACTATACAATAACAAATGAGTACAGTATGATACTTGTGAAATGGTACAACTGAATTCTATTCAAGAAAATGCCTCCATATGGTTCCTCTAGCTCACAAGTTTGGCTGAAATCCGGAAGCATTCTCCTGGTAACTATGGATGCTTATACACTTAAGGCCCATGGAGTCAAGAAAAATTGCATTAAAGTGAAGATTAGCTGTATAGTATATTTTAATGGAGAATATATGTGATTCATCCTGAATATGCTAAGATTATATAGACAGTTTGTAAATTTTACTTGTGGTTTTGTGGGAGGACTTAATGCTTGTAGATTGCATGTTGACAAAGGTAAAATGCTTGCAGTGAATCATAAGAGGCCTAAATGGTATTTTATTGTATTTTGAGATCTCAGAGAAACACATTTGTGAAATCATCATGGAAGTCAAAGGGAAAAGAATGTAGCTTAATACATACCTTTTAACTTTATACATTGCTGTTTGGGGACTGCATGAGATGCATAAAGTAAAATCAGGCTTTACTGAATTTACCAATTCTTCATCTGAAAGATTTTTAAAAGCCCAGTTGATTTCTTAACTGAATGCTGAAGGAGAATTAATGATATCTCCCAAGCCAAGTCAGGGTCTGATGCTCCAAAGCTTATTTCACTCCTTTGTCCCTTTGTAGCACGTTCTTTCAACTTGGGATCTTTGCAGTGCTATCTAAAGTAGAACACGCTAAACTTTTCTCTCTTTAAACACACAAGATCTCTTCTTGCTTAAATGGTAATGAATAAATTACTTTCTGCCACCTGACAGAAAGATGAATTGTTTAACACTTATTATGCAGCCATCTACTTCAAGCCCAGATTACAGTTCAATTCATATTTGATTCATAGAACTCGAAGTATTCATCATTCCACCCCCTTCTCCCCTTCCAAAGGTCCTGGGACATCTTCCTGTTGTAACAAACAAGATGTGACTCACAACTCTTCATTCCCTCCTCTCTCCTGTCGGGGTCTGAGCAGTGAGACAGTCAGAGACACGTGTGTGAGAAACGAGACTTAGGTTGGATGGATCAAATGCTTCTAATTCCCTGGCCCACTACTGCTCACACAACATAAATATAATCATCATCTTCATCGGCAAAATTTGGGAATGGAAATGGACTACCAGCCATCTAATGCAGATATTTGCAGCATCAACAGTGAGGGTGTGTTGGGTGAGAGGGGGTGGCAAATAGGAAAATGCTCCTCCTTGCAAATAGCCCTGCCTTTTGAATGCATGAAATGATTGTGTTGTCCTCTCTGGGTACTGTATAGAGGGCAGCTGGGGCTGGAGAACGGAGGACAATTTTCTGTTATAATTGAGCAAGAGAGAAATCTTTTACAAAACAGAACCATGGTGGTCTGGAAAAGGCTGTTGTCTGCCTTCCTGAGAGTGTCTTGCCCAACAGAGCCTCTGCATCAGTCAGCTGGGCTACACGGCAGCATCTGGCATTAAGCATCATTAGGAAATGATGAGCGTGATTACCTGACACTAGTATCTTTGTCTTTTAAAAACTGCAGCCAGGCTCCTACAAGCAGGGCTAATAACTACACTGGGTAGATTTCAGGTGATTTGGAGGAGCTCCTGAATGCAGGGATGTTTGTCAACCAGGGAAGGAATAAGAGGCGCTTTCTTTTCACTTAAAGCTTCTCCTCCTCCTGTGGATCTCCACTCATCATCTCTACAGAAATGGAGATGTCTTGCCAGAATGCAGCCATATAGAGTGGAGAAAGCATATTGTCTCAGTCTGCTCCAGATGTTGTAACAAAGTAACATAGACTGAGCAGCTTAAACAACAGATATTTATTCCTCACAGTTCTAGAGGCTGGGAAGTCCAAGATCAGGGTGCTGGCAGATTTGGTTCCTGGTGAAGGCTCTCTTCCTGAGATGGCCACCTTCTTATTGTGTCCTCACACGGCAGAGAAAGAGTGCAAGCTCTGATCACTTCCTCATTTTATAAGGGCACTAGTCCCATCATGGAGGCCACACTTTCATGACCTCGTCTAAACCTAGTCACCTCCCAAGAGCCCCAAGTCCCATCCCATTAGAGGTTAGGGCTTCAAAATATGTATTCTGGGGGACACAATGATTCAGTCCAAGGTACACACCATCAGCCATTCTCAGAGTCCTGGGCTGCATCTCACTTCTTTGCCTTTGCACAGCTTGTTTCCCCTGCTGGAAATGCCTTCATCTCTCTTGCTCTCTTGGCAAACCCATGTTTTTTTTTTCCTTTTTGTCTTTTTTTTACTGACCGGCAATGGGATCACAACCCTCGGTGTCGCGTCCACACCGCGCTCAGCCAGTGAGCGGGAACCGGTCTCCACATGGGATCTGAACCCTCGACGGGAGCGCCGCCGCACTCCCAAGCGGCGCACTCTCCAGTGCGCCACCGGGCCGGCCCCAAACCCATGTTTTAAGATGCAGCTTTAGGGGTCCTCAAAGCCCTCCCCAAACTTTTCCTCACCACTCAGGTGGAGCATAAAGTCCTCAGTGCATGCCCATGCCAGCACCCACCTCCTGCTTGGTGATGGCACACAAAGTTCACATGCCTCCTCCTCATCCTCCCCTCTGTGTCTTCAGAGCCTGGCTCAGCTCCTGGCCCACCAGCAGCAGTCAGAGAAAGCTCGCTGGTTGAGTGAGCGAGGGCAGCAGGCACAGGATCAATGCTCAGAAAACATGGGCCCATGCACATGTTTTGCCACTTACTAGCTTACTTATCTCACACACTGGTTATCAGTTTTCTGATCTGTGAAGTTAGGGTAATTATAATTGTTACTTTACAGGGATATTGAGAGAATCCATTTAAACACTTGGAGGAGAAGAGATTTGTAAATGGTCAAATATTATTTGACTCCAATACATTGGAAAGCTTTTTAGGAATACATACGTGCATATGTGCACACATATGTTTGTACATTCTTCCTTCTGCTTATGGGTTTTGAAGTCAAATGGTTCCTTTCTTTAGCTATATAAACTTTAATCACTATTTTTCTCATTTGTAAAATCAAGAAAATAATATAGGATTGTTGGTGAGAGTGAAATAACATAAAATAGTGAAATTGCTTATCACACAGTGTCTAGCATATAATAGACAATCTATAGACACTCGTCCTGGTATCCCACACATATACCACAGCCACCAATATAGACACAGTGCCACCCCAGACTGCCCTCCCACACTGACCCAGTGCTCCTCATGTCCACACCACTCATATTGGCAAATATGAATCCCACTCAGTTTAAGATTATCAGTTACCTTTCCCCCAGTGTTAACTTTATCTTTCCAACTAGCATGTAGGTTGCTAGAGCCGAGGCACCCCCATCTCACCTCGCACCAGCTCTGCCCACAGTGAACACCTCTCCATCAATATCAGTCCAGCGAATGTCCTTTTGATAGTGCCCTGGAGCAGGGACTGGGACCACAGAAAAGATGATTCTTAACTTTTGAGAAATGCTGGTGGCGTCATTGCTGTTCCTCCTCACAGCTGCTCCATGGGCACAGTTCCTGAAAACCAAGCTCTGCCTTCCTTTCCACAGCCCTGAACAGAGAAGTGTAAGAGGGGCCCTCCCCTAGGGATGTCCCCTGTCACACAGCCCTCACTTCCCTTAGGATTTCTCTCACTCATTCAGGTAAACCTCCTTCAGTAACACAAAAACATTTTTGTATAAGAGCTCAAGGAATTCTGGTTTTGCTTTTGTAAAAAGCAAATCAAATTAGCTTGGCAAAAACTTAGGGTCCCCTGCCTATGCCCCAGAAATAGGTGCCACACTGGTCTCCCCTGACACGGCTCCATCCAAGCAGCCCCCCAAGACTTGATTTGGGGTTCCTACTACCAGCCAGCTTAGGGGGTGGTGTTTGAGCCAAGAAGGAGCTAGTGGGCATTTTCTTTTTCTCTTCATACACTCCCCGCAGCCCCAGCCCTCCCACCCTGTAGTAATCATATTTTACAAACTGAAAGGCAGGATGCATGGTTTGACAAAGGATTTTTTCTTGACTAGTGAGTGAATGTCTTTCTGTGAAGAGCCTTGCTGAGGTATAAACATCAAATTTCATATGTTACACATTACAGTGAATTCACTGTATTGAAAATGAAAAAAAGAATACACAAGCAGAAATACAATTTTAGCTTTATGTGTCTCTGTGTGCATCAGGTAACTCAGTATTTAAACATTTTCATTCAAGACAGTTTCAGAATATTTAAACCAACAGCTATTGTAAACATGCTTTGCAAGTAGACATGAAGAAAGATTTCGATATTAGGATTAAATGTTTGAAATTATTGCTAGAAATAGTGTTCTGTTGTAAAAGTAGTATAAACTCATTATAGAAAAATTTAAATACAGAAAAAGAGAAATTCATTTATATTTTCACAGCCTTAAAAAAGAAATGACATTTGGTTTTATTTTCCTCCAAACTCTGGATGAATTTTATATCATCATGGTTAGGAGCACAATCTCTCTACAGACTGCCTTGAGTTCCAATCCAAGCTATGTCACTCCCTAGCTGTGTGATTTAGAGCAAGTTACTTAACCTCTCTGTGTTTCTGCCCTCGTCATCTATAAAATGAAGATAATAATAGTACCCACCACGTAGAATTGTTGTAAGAATTAAGAGTTAATACATGCAAAGTGTTAGAGTGAGATACCATATATGTGTTGCTATTATTTTTATTTTACATAATCTTAATCATCCTATTCATGCATTTTATATCATTTTTATTTAATGCTATACCATAAGTCTTTCCCACATTTGATATCATTTTTATAACTGTGATTTTTAATGATTGCAAAATATTGCATCAGATTACAATTTAACCATTCTTCTATTATTGGACATTTAAGTTAATTCTAGGTATTTCTTTTTTTTTTCCTTTTTTTGTCTTTTTTCGTGTCCGGCAACGGATCGCAACCCTCGGTGTTGCTCCCACACCTCGCTCAGCCAGTGAGCGGGAACCGGTCTGTATGTGGGATCCGAACCCTCGGCAGGAGCGCCATGGCGCTTCCCAAGCGGCGCACTGTAGCAGTGCGCCACCAGGCCGGCCCAATTCTAGGTATTTCTAACACTGTCGTATCATCATGCAAATCATTCTTTCATGGTTTATATTGCTCCCTTAGGATAGATTCCCAGGAAAGGAGCACCAGGGTCAAAGGTTATAAAGCTGCTATTGTTCATGATACGTCTTTTCAAATGGCTTTCCAAGGGTCTTGAATCACTTTATATTTCCACCACAAATTAGAATATGAGTGTTTCAGCTCACACTCACCTGAACTAAGTCCTATTGCTAGTGGGTGCCAGGGACTGGGTGTCACACTGGGGATGCTGAGGTGGAGCCCATTAGATCTAATCACACTCCAGAGGAAGAAAATGGTAATTAAACTAACAATTATAACCAGTGTAATAGTGTTGGGGGTACAGGGGAGGGACCATCACCTACCTGGGAAGTCAGTCAGGGACAGCTTCCTGAAACAGGCAGGCTTGAGTTGAGTTTTGAATGAAGACTGGTAGTTAGCCCTGTACAAAGGGGATGGAGATTTGTTCCATACCAAGGGAACAGCATGTACAGGGGAGGTGTGAGGGTGCTGGCCCGTCTGGGGAATTGCAAGGGATTGGGTATAGACATGTTTGAAGGACTGTTGAGACATGAGACTGGGGCGAGGTCATGCAGAGAAGTTGGGTTTAAGTTATGACCTGTAGTTTGGTCTTTATTTGTTGGTTGGTTGGTTGACTGGCTTTAACAATATATGCAGCCACAGAACCCTGCAAGAGGGGTTCTGACAACATAGGATCATATCTACTAACTGGGTCACAGTATTAAATGTTAAAAAATAATGAACCATAAGGATACCTCACTACAAATTAGCTGTAAGCTAGTAGCATCAGTGCTTCACTAAATGAGGCTAACCTGTGTATTGTAGCTCATCTGGCAACTAATGAGGGAGGCAAAAAGGGTCTTCGAAGTCTCCCAATGACTCCACTGCACCCTTTTTTCTGTTCCTCTACTTCTTCCTATTCCCACCCAAAGTTTGGAGACCTGCCCTACCCAGTCCCCTCTAAGTAACCTCTCAACACCAGGGAGAAGGATTGTTGGGACAAACTCATTCATGCTAAGATGGTCGTGGTTGATTAAGAAGTCCAGCCCTCACCTCTCCAGGAGCATCTGGATTTTAGAGGTGGTCACTTGGACACAGATATTTGCAACCCAAGCAATCTCTAAGATTGGAATTTCAGGCCAGAAGTCCACAGTGAAGGAGCTATTTGAGGTTGGAGTGGGCAGACAGTGCCTTCTTGGCCATTCCAAAGTGCAAAATGGTAGAGATCTGTGCAAGTCCAGCTCTGGATGTGACCTTTTCCCCATGGTCAGCTTCAGTCCTGGGATTGCCTCCTTCATCTTGCTTCCTAAATGGAATGTGGGATTAGTGTTGGGGAATAGACTTGTCTCATCATCTGCTGTCACTGAAAGATGGTCAGAATCAGGACAAGGGCCTGACTGGGAGGATGAGGACTTCTGTGAAGTGGCCACATTTCCATAATCTCAAGCTCACCTACCTTTTTAGCCCTGGTAGAAAAAAAAATTCATATCTTTTTCATCTTCTAAGTAGCAAAAGAAAAAAAAAATCTAGGATGGTGCTTTTTATTCTCACCTCAGGAAAACATTGTAATTCCCTCCCAGCAGATTTCTTAGATCTTAAATATCAGTTCAAACGTTTATGCATGAAAAATTAGAAGCCATGAATGATGCATGTATTCTGGAAAGTCTGCTCGTAAATTTTCTCTCACTTCTTTAGAAAGTCCCAGGATGGCAGCCAAAGCCTCATTTGCAACCCCTATTTCAAAGCCACCTGAGATGAAATTTCCTATTTGTTTCCAACTTCCTTGCCCTTGCATATTTAGCCCTCCCTTGGGGCAGATAAGTCTGCTATTATCTTGTTTGAGATATTGTTCTTTTACTTGACCAGATTATTGCACAATTGTCAGTTTGCTCTTTAATAATACTACTGCACAGGGGATTTGTAAGGATTAATGAAATAATGTTTGAAAACCACTTTAAATTTGTATGCACTCTTTCCACTGAGGCTTGGGGGTTATCATTTCTTAGTGTTTATACTGTATCTTCTATGTAAGAAGTTTTAAGTGCTTTGCAAACATTTGGATCAGGTTCAGTTAGATGATGAAGCTATTGGTTCTTAGAGCTGGAAGAGGCCTCTGAGACCATCTATTAATATTCTCAAATCAAGGAGCCTGAAGAATGGGGTCCTATACCCAATGCTACACAGCTGCTTAGTGGCAGATCTGGGTCTAGAATGCTGGTACCCTGACTGCTTGCTCAGTTCTGCAACTTTGTTATGGGTTAAATTGTGTCCCCCCCACCCCCACAATTTATATGTTGAAGTACTAGTCCTCAGTACCTCGGAACACTCCGTTATTTGGAAATAGGGTTATTGCTGATGTAATTAGTTAAGATGTGGTCAGACTAGAGAGGGATAGGCCCCTAATCCAATATGACTGGTGTCCTTTTAAAAGGGGGAGATTTGGTCACAGGCACACATACAGTGAGAATACTATGTGAATATGAATGCGACTGTCTACAAACCAAGGAGAGAAGCCCTGCAGGGATCCTTCCCTCACAGCCCTCAGAAGGAACCAACCCTGCTGACACCCTGATTGTGAACTTCTAACCTCCAACACTGTCAGACAAAGTTTTTATTGTTTAGGCTACACAGTGTGTGGTTCTTCTTTACACAACCCTAGCAAATGAATACAAAGTCTTTCCTACTTTTAACACAAATTGCTGCCACTTAGCTGATCAAGAGATTGCGGTGGAAAGGTAGGGAGCCATTGATCCAAGGCTGCAAGGCCTACAGGGGAGCTGAGTAATGAACCCAGAATCCTGAGCTGCTTGTTGTCACTCTCCCCAGGACTTCCCTGGGGCTGCTGGAGTTGGGCAGGTCTAGCTGAATGTACTTTAGAGATCCTCTCTGTGGGTAGAGATGCCTAATACAGCCCATAATGATATCACAGTGCCCCTGGAGCTGCTTCCTGCATCCCTCCATCCTTTCTTTCATCACAAGGCAGCAGCAGAGCTGAGTGATGGCAGCAGCCCGAGGACCCTCAGGGCATGCCGTTTGACATCCAGGAGGGGACTTGGATGTACATCCAACTGCAAGTGGAACTACTGTCTCCATGATAGGTCCTATAGTCTCTTTGTCAAGAAGGTGTTGGGAACTCAGAATCCCTTTCCTGGGATAAACCACACCCTCCCTCAGGGTTTGGTTCCCAGTCCCATCCACAAAGCCCATTTAAGTCGCGTTGTTCTAGAAGCTAAGTGCCAGCAGTGCTGCCTGTTGCTTGCGAAGTCGCTGGGGACATTGAAGAGGACTCTTTCAGTGGAATCGTCAGGCCAGCAGGCAGATTGTGGGCTTTGTGGGGAGAGCAGGGGTAAGGGAGGCAACACCCTCACAACTGGCACACCCAGAAAATGGAAGAGGAGACTAGAAGAACTAAAACTTGAGGGTTCAGCACACTCAAGGAACAGCTTTCGCAGGTTGTTCTTTTCTACCCTGGGAAACCTGAGTGCATTTGAAAATCAGGAAAGGGGCAGCCCCATGAAAGCAAAAATGTCTCCAGAGGAGGCCTAAGGAGGTCAAGGTAACTTTCCCAAGGTCACAAGGCTAGTGAGAAATGGAGCGAGGACTCCAGCTGCCAATCCAGCACTCTCCACTGTGCAAGGACTGTCCCAACCTCAGCCCGTTGTTTCCAACCCTGTGTCACTCCCACTATCATTTACTTGGTGTTATGGTAATTCAATTAGCTTTTTTAAAACTTAAATACATCTAGCCTCGACTAAAGCAATGATATCCACAAAATTATGGGTTTCATGTGCTAGATACATATGATGTTTTAATTTGTAATAATCTTGCACATCAGCCGTAGTAGCCATCAGTTTCATAGTGTGGCCAGCTGTGTACTGAGAGATGGCTGGGGATGGGCAAAGAGGACCAGGAGCATCATCCTGGAGGGGAGGGAGAGGACAGGTTAGGAGCACGGGGGAGGGTTTGCTCTGGAGCAGAGAAGGGACCTTCTTCCCCAGAATGAACAGGGTTCAGGGCCAGGGCAACACTGAAATGGAGGCAAAAGAAGATGACGGAGCTCTGATTTGTCAACAAAACAGTATGGCAAACTGATGACAACTTGGAAGAAGCACTGAGTTTTAGATTTTAAATTAACATGGTACTATAGTCATTTGAAATTCAACCGTGTTGGACAGAGGCCAGGTGTTTCAGGGAAAAAAAAAAGTTGGACTTTGAACCTCAACTCTGGTTTTTAAAACACAAATATAATTGCTTCCGGATTGGATTTTGAGGTTGACCTTTGATTGGAAACTGGTTTCTTGAGATGAGGCTTCTCCTTCCTAAAGACTGGTTTGATTCCTGGGAACTAGGGTGAATATTGGTCAGGAATCAAGAGTGTCTTCTAAAGACCTGGCTCAGTCCCTCCTCAGCAGCTCACCATATGAACCCTGAGGGAAGGTACTGAAGGATGTGCTGAGGCACATCCTCCTCCCCTTGACCCCAGAGCACCTGCCTAGAATCACCACCTAAGGGCAAGTATCCCAGCCCACCATGATGACAGAAGAGTTATCACATGACTGTGGATGTGCCACCTTTTCAACCAGGAACTAGGTAAACAAATCCCACTATCTCTTATCCATGGAAGAGAGAAAAGTTGATGGTACTAATCATTGGCATGTACTGTCAAAGAGACAACTATTGCAATAGGGGTAAGAGATTGGGCTTAATCCCCAATACAAGAATAAGTGGGGATTTATAGCCAAGAAGCAGAATTAGTCAAGGTTAGGACGATTCTGGCTAAACTGACTTAGCAGGATTCTGGCTAAAACTGCGCTGGGCAAGCCAAAGGCAGGATGGGGCCCAAAGTCTAGAAGAGGTCTCAGGTGAGCCTGAGTGAGGTCTGGTTAAGGAGAGTCTTTGTCAGCACGGAGTGCTCACCAGGTGCCAGGCACTAGTGTTGGAATGTAATCGCCACACATCTTGTGAAGTAGGAAGGCCTGTTTCAATGTGATAAAAGAGGAAACAATGGTTTGCCGCCTTCCCAGAAGGGGCCTAGAGCTGATCAGATGTTAGATGTGGATTTGGTTTCAGGACCCTCTGATTCCAAGCCCAGAGTTTTCCCACCACAGAACGCTTCCTGACACCATGTGTGGACTTCTCCCTCCCTCAGACAGGTTGTGAAAAGAGAATACATTTATATTTCTAGAAGGCCAACATGAACAGGAGGTAGGGGACCACAGGGTACAATTTCCACAGTTTCTTCAAACCCCTTGATTCTTGAATTTTAAATCATTCTCCCTCTTATCATTGTGAGCTCTATAAAAACTGAGCCTATGCTTAATTCCTAGATATGAGTTTAAGCAAAACTGTATGACAGCCCCTGCCTTTATTCCCCCCTCTTTTTATTCTCTGCTGATAATCCCTCTCCCCTCTCTCTAGGCTGCCCTTCCCCTAATTCCAACAGCAGAAATCCTGCCCATCTTCAAATTCCAGCTCGCATGCCACCTCCTCCAGGAAGCCTCCCAGGAATTCCGAGTAGGAGTGCTCTCTCCATCCTTAGAAATCACATGTTCGGGCCGGCCCGTGGCTCACTCGGGAGAGTGCGGTGCTGATAACACCAAGGCCACGGGTTCGGATCCCATATAGGGATGGCCGGTTCGCTCACTGGCTGAGCGTGGTGCTGACAACCCCAAGTCAAGGGTTAAGATCCCCTTACCGGTCATCTTTTTAAAAAAAAAGAAATCACATGTTCGGGCCGGCCCCCGGCTCCCCCCGGGGGGGGGGGGGGTGATAACACCAAGGCCACGGGTTCGGATCCCATATAGGGATGGCCGGTTCGCTCACTGGCTGAGCGTGGTGCTGACAACACCAAGTCAAGGGTTAAGATCCCCTTACCGGTCATCTTTTTAAAAAAAAAGAAATCACATGTTCTTTCTAATGCTCTGAGAGCTGTGGCCATGCTGTCTTGTGACATAACATACTTGGCTGTGACTCTGTAGAATCCATCTTAGAGATTCAGCCCCACCAAGGCAGGATTAGGGTCTCTTCATCCCTGACTTGATAAATGTCTTTGAGTAGAAATCATTTAGGTGGGGTCCAGGCCCTGGTCTCTGCACAGGACATGTGGCCATGCACTAAATGAGATGTGGAGGTACTGCAAATCCTGTAGGCTCAAAGGTGTCTGCCTCATCCTTCTTAATATTGGCCAATTTGACTTCCCGAGGTGAAATGCAAAAGGCATTCCTAGCACTGTTCAAAGGCCCCTATTGAAATAAAGTGAACTGCCTTGCAGGGCACAGAAGACTTTCAGCATCATTGACCATCTGCTGTGAATTCTTTATTAGACCTATTTTTGGCACAGGTACTGAGTACCTACTGTGTGCCATGGTGATGTGAAACTGGAAGAAAAGTACAAAGATGAGTAAGGGATTCTGGCTAAATCAACTTGACAGGATTCTTGCTAAAGTTGGGCTCTTGGAAGACATGCCCAAGGATGGGGCCTGGTTGGGCTCAGAGGAGCCTGACTAAAGAGAGAATTCTTGTCGGTCTCCGAATCAGTTGGAGTGGATCAAAGGTGCTGTCAGTCTGCAGAGAGGGAACCTTGAAGAAAAGAGAGGAGCTGGGCCAGCCCGTGGCTCACATGGGAGAGTGCGGTGCTGATAACACCAAGGCCACGGGTTCAGATCCCATATAGGGATGGATGGTTAGCTCATTGGGTGAGCATGGAGCTGACAACACCAGTCAAGGGTTAAGATCCCCTTATGGTCATCTTTAAAAAAAAAGAAAGAAAGAAAGAAAGAAAAAGAAAAGAGAGGAGCTGGGTGTCTGCAAGGGGCCAGGGTCTGGGGGATAATGAGTGAAGGGAACTAATAATAGCGGGGTTTGCTGGTGGCCACACGTCACGCTAGGCACTGAAATAGGTTAAAAATTTAGTCATGAGGCGGGGATTTTTCTCCCTGTTGAGCAAACTGAACTTCTGAGAGGTAAAGTGATGCAGAACAACTGAGGAGTACAGCTGGGATTAGAAACCATGCCCATGACACTAGCACCTATGGAACCTGCTGCAGGGGGGCTGGTGTCCAGGGAGGGTTTGGAGGCAGGTGGCCTCATTCAGCGGGCGTTGAGGATCCAGGCCCAAGAGAAGCAGGGCACTGGTATAGGGAAAAGAGCCACAGGAAGGAAGGGCGGAGGGAAGCTAACTCCCCCCAGCTCCTGCTTCTCTGAGCCCTGACTTTCCTAATCCATCCTGTCATGCTGGGCTGCCTGGGTAGGATCAAGGCTACTTGGAAAGAAGATGATGGAGTTAGGGGGGAAATACTGGCTCCTGTTTTATGGCTCATCAGTCCCTGAACGGTGCAGTTCACCTTTTCTCTGATTCACTGGAAGTGGATCTGTCTCTACTTAGCCAGAGGGAACAGCAAGTCCAGCTGAATCTGCAAAGCTAAGTAACCAGGTTACCGCAGGGCAGCAGTAAATCAATCACAATAATCGCATTTGGCAGTACACGAAGCCATTTTGCTTGTCCAGTGCAAATTCATTTTATGGTATAAAATGCTCTTTATTTGTTGTGGAAAAACACTGAACTCATCAGCACACCACCTAGTGTTCATTCCATTCCATGGAGAACAAGGTTTTACTTTCTTAGTAGAGGGGATACAGATGTGGAAGGTGCTTGTGTACCCCTGTAATATATGCCCTGGCTACACATGACATGTCAGATGATGTTCACACAACTAGAACAGTGCCCAAACCAATGCACTGTGTTATACTCCTGTTTCCAAAGCTGATTTTTTTAAAGGAATGGCTTGTTCCTTGAAAGAAAGTGTCAACAACATCTGAAAATGTTAGTTAATTTGATTTCCTGAGGAGAAATGCAAAAGGGATTGAGGTAGTTTATTATGTTAAATCTCAAATAAACCTGGACAATTAAAAATGGAAAGGGAGCCAAAACTGATTAAAAGGAGAAGAGAATGAGACATGCCAGACATCTGAGATAAATTTATTATTGCAGTTGAGCACTAAATTTAGCTCTAGGCTTCCTTGTGGCTCAGGCATTTAAAAACTAATTTGGGCTAATAAAGATTTTTAGGTTCATTTACAGAAAGCTGCCGATGACCACAATCATGGCAGAGCACTTATGACTAAACAATTAGCTTGGGGATTGAAATGTAAATAGGATGAGAATTCATGAATTTGCTCCCAATGCTTTTCCTTTCTGATGAAGCTCATGTCTGTTGTACCTTCGCATATACACTCAGACCACCCACTGTGTGTGTACCCCCAGAGTAAGGGGGGGTCCTGTTCCCCAAAGTTTATATTTGTTTTGAGTCCTTTCTTTCCAAACTGGTCTGGAGTTGTTCTGAGGGAGATGTGCAGCATGGAACACTAAACTTTCAAAAGTATCAGAGGAAGACAGGAGGAACACAGCAAACCGTCTCCCTGCAGGATGAGCTCGGCTGCCTTTCCCCACATGCACCTCCTCACTGACATTAACAGTCCCACCCCTTGGTTAGCATTGTGCAGCTCCCATTCCCAGTCCCACTTACCTGGAGATGTTGCCATCACAGACTCCTTAATAGCAGGGCAATCCTTTAAGGCTGGGGATTGGTTGAAAAGAAAGAGAAGTTCAGATAGGTGTTTGGGGACCTGGGAAGTGGTGGCTAGAAGGAGAATGACCACAGCGGAAGCTCGCCCCTGGATGAGGTGTCTCCTCATCCACTGGCTCAATGCAGGTTAATCTCAAGATCACTTTGGGAACCAGAGAGAAATTATGTGTGTGTGAAGTAGAATTTCTACCTTTGTCGTTAGCAAAGAACTCTGAAATGTAGAAATAACTTCCAGGAATGAGTGAGACCAAGAAAACAGAGTGAAGTGAAACTTACCACGGACTTTAATGACCATCCAGCAAAGACTGAAAAAACAAAAAAATGCAGACTCATAAAAGTGAAGGGGACAAGATGGAAATTATGTTTATAAAGGCTGTTTTTAATATTTTTTACATTTTTACAGTCAGAGATGCTGTTAAAATACTGAGATGGTGCGGGCCGGCCCAGTGGCGCACTGGAGAGTGCGCCGCTTGGGAGCGCAGCGGCGCTCCCGCTGAGGGTTTGGATCCCATGTGGAGACCGGTTCCCGCTCACTGGCTGAGCGCGGTGCAGGGCAACACCGAGGGTTGCGATCCTGTTGCCCATCCCCAGTATGGGTGCGACACCGTGGGTTGCGATCCTGTTACCAGTCAGTAAAAAAGACAAAAAGGAAAAAAAAAAAATTACTGAGATGGTGAATACAAAGGTACAAAGGCGTTAAACATGTCATTAACATGAAAGGCACTGGGAGGATGAGTGTGGGGAGGGGGAAGCATGGGTGCTGGTGCCCACTCTGGTGTCAAGTTCTGACTGTGTCACTTCCGGGGCCATGTGGTCTTGAGCTAGTCACCCTGCCTGTATCTGCGCCTGTAAGGAGGTCCTGGCATGGATACTGTAGAGGAAGAACCTATTTGTCTGTTGTTTATCTCTTTACCTACCTCTACCTTCCTCGGGATAAGACTTAAGATGGTTGACATAGCCATTTAATCAAACTACTAACAGCAAACAAGCAAACAAAAAAATGGGAAATTAGAACTCTACCTATCTCACAGGGTTGTAGTGAGAATTGAATGACATACAGCTTATGAAAGAGTTTACTTTTGGATGGGCACATCATAGATACTCAGTAAATGTTGGCTGAACCTGAAATATGCTCCCACCAGCCCAAAGAGGTGAAGCATTGTAAGTTCTGCCCAAACATCTAAGAAAGCTAGAAAAAAATCTCTTAGTTAGCCTCCTTGCCTTATGCATTGTCCCATACCTGCCGTCCCCTCAAGGCCTATAACTGACCATGGTGCTCTTTGTGGCCACTCTCCTGGAACCCATCCATCCCTGGAGACTGCCAGGTCAATCGCATTTGGTCTGATGGGTGACACTTCCATGCCTGCCCTTCTCCCACTCTCTGTTGGTATTAATGACCCAGGTCACATTGAGGAAACTTCTGTTCTGCCTTAGGAGCTGAAGCCTGAGAAATGGGCTCCAAAGGGGATCTGGGAGAATCAATTAATGATCCCAGACACAGCTAATAAATTTTTCAGTAGGGTCCTGGAGGAAAGTACATTGTAAGCAACTCCAGACTGATTTTGGTATTAGTAAAATGTATTTAAGTAACAAAATTCACAAGCGGAACTAGAGCATAATTTCATCCAAAGTCATTGTTTAAATTATTGTTGAGAGGCTGAACCTAGTTACAGAGAAATGATCTGATGCTGATGTCCAGACTCTAGCTGTAAAATGAGATGCAGGATAACATTTGCCCAATGACCTTTTCCTTCCACAGGACAATTAATAGATCTTATTTTTGTGGAGCTTTAATCTTGTCAGTTTAAGTCCAGCTTGCTGACCAGACTGGAGAGAAACCTCTGTCTCCAACAGACCAAGTGCTCCTGTTTTTCTAGAATCGAGTGTATTGGCTGGTGTGAATGGAATTTTAGCTTTATCAGCCCAGCAGTGGAGCAGAAATAATAACCATGGAATTCTAATGAAAGGAAAGCAGAAAGTAGAACTCATCTAGGAAGAATGAAACCCTTTAAATGAAAGTGCGTCTTTCTCAATAATAGGAATTCTAATGTTCTTCAAGTCGTTGTTATAATAGCTTTTGCTGGAGTATGCAATACATTAGAGAATCCAAGTCAGAGCAAAAGACGAACAGCCTCAAATCATCTGTCCAGGGAGCCAACAGCAAGTCATCTGCCATCCATATGCCTTGGTTTCCTCATCCACATCCTGGTAATGGCAGCACTTTGTACTCTTGCTGTAGCCAGTGAATAAATAGCAAAGGTTTACCAACCTGTGTTTGCTTTAACAGCCAACAAAGCTAAGCTGGTATCTAGGTCCAACATGAATGGAATAAATGTTCTTTTCCATGTCCACACACCTACTTGAAGACCTGACAGATAAGTGAAAGATGAGATTTACTCAGAATAAGTATCAAGGACAAAGCCAGGGCCCATATGTGGCAGCTTTAGAAAGGCTGGTTTTGGCTTAACCTAAAGAAAGTTGTATGGGATTAAATATGTTCTGTTGATAAAAGGGCTCAGTGAAGGTGACTCACCTGTCACAGATGTTTCAGGGATCACTGCATTGGTGCAAAATGGTGAGGCAGTATGACATTTGAGATCTTATCCAAATCTGAGATTCTGGATTCTAAAATGTTTGAATGTGTAGATGAGTGAGAGAAGTCTTCTAAATGATTGTATTGTATATAATATTTCTCTCCCATGGGCCAGCAGGAAGGGGAAAATATCTCACGGAGACCCTGCCATTGCCTTCTTACCATTGTGTGATGGAATCTTCCCAGCATGTAACGGCAGACTTGCATCGCTTTGGACTGGGCACCAGTGAGCTTGGACAAAGATAAGACTGTCCACCTACGTAAGGCATGGGCACTGAACACTGGAAATGCTATTTTGAGAGAGACCAGCCAGTAGATACTGGGACACCTCACAAACCACCCAAGATACCCAGCACTTAACAATGACAGTTTAGAGATATGAGGACACAGCCCTAAATGTGAGGAGTAAATTCACTTCCCACTACAGAAGTTCTCTGTCTGAAATTTGTACCTCAGGAGGCAGTGATGGCTATTTGAGGATAAAACATCTTCTTGATCTAAAGGGCCATTATGGTAGTAGTAACAAGGAGCCATGGTAAGAGTCTGGCCTAGAGATCAAGGAGTGAGTTGCCATCCAAAGTCAGTCTTCACTAAAAGACTCCATGAGAACGGGAATGGAACCCATGTCCACAGTCTTCATCATGGTACCTGGTACTTGGTAGAGACTCAGTAAATGATCAGATGTCTGATATCAGCTCTGTCATTAACAAGCCATGTGATTTGGGACAAAAAGACCCAACCTTAGCTCCCCCAGCTATGAAATCATGGTGAGCCCTAGAAGCCCATCTGACTCAACTCACAGCTCTATTCATTCATCCTGAAATATTTACTGAGTGCCTACTATGTGTCTTGCCAGGTTCTCGGCCCCAGGATTATTGCAGAGAACAAAACATTCCCTGCCTTCATGAAGCACATGTGCTAGTCAGGCAGACGGACAGCTAACAAGTCACTAAGCAGGTGCAGTGGATATCAGATGGAAATAAGTGCTAGGAAGAAAAGGAAGCTTGACAAGGGAGCACTGGGAGGCAGGCAAGGCAGGGGTGTTACTTATACATGTATTTATAGAGTGGTCAGGAAGATCCTCACTGATAATGTGATATTTTAGCAGGAACATGCAAGAAGGAAGCCAAGTGGACTTCAGGGAAAGAGCATTCTAGACAAAAGATGGAGATAGGAATATGGGAGTTGTCAGCATGCACTTGGTATTTAAAGCCACGAGACAGGATAAGCTCACCAGACAAAGTGTGGACAGATACAAGCCTTCCAGCAAGAGCCTTGAGGCACCCAACAGTCAGAGGTCAGGGAGATGAGGGGGGCACATGCAGTAGCTGAGAAGGAGGCAGAAGGAGAGCCAAGAGAGAGTGGGGTCATGGAAGCAAAGACAGGGAGGTGTTATCTGTGCATCCTGCTGCAGATATTTTGAGTACCAGGACAGAGCCTCAACCATTGGCTTTAGCCAAGGTCATGATGACCTTGCCAACAACCATTTCAGGGGAGTGGAGGGGGCAAAAGCCTGACTAGAGTAGGTTCAAGAGAGAATAGGAAGAGGAGTCTGGAGGAAAGCAGTATTGACAACACTGTAGAGGAGTTCTGTTGTGAATGTCAGCAGAGAAATGGACAGCAACTGAATGCAGTTGGGGTCCAAGAGGGGTGAAAGATATTATGTTTCTATGCTCGTAGGGATGGTCCAGTATGGAGGGAAACATGGTGACACTGGAGGGAGACCCTCTGCCCACTGTGGGTTCTCCCCAATTTCTATTCTTAGCACCTCCGCAGGGAGGGAGGCACCACTCTCCTCCTCCACTCTGGCCTAAGGGGAAAGCCACAATCCCTTCCTCAGATGTCATCAGCGCAGCTGTCACTGGACTGGAAAATCTAAGCAAGGCCTGTCTACCAGGCTCAGAAAAAAGTAGAAAGAAAATCAATTCAAAGAACAGTAATAAGCAACAAGATGGGTGTTTTGCCGAGTGTGCTCCTTGTGCTCCACGGAATGTTAACAGGGTCAAGTGAGTCTGAGCAATGCTGAGTTAGACAAAGTTAAGCAGACGTGCGTGCTGCAGGACTTCTTGGAGTCTTTAAAAGGCTGGTGAGCACCATGAATTCCCAAGAAGGCATCTGGGGTAAAGAATTTCCCCCAATGTATTTGTCACACAGGATTAGTGTTGCAAGGCATACAGGACAGGAAACCGTAAACTAGATCAGGGGTCAGCAGACTTTTCTGTAAAGGGCCGGAATATTTTAGGATTTGTGGGCTACTGAACCCACACTCTGTTGTGACTACTGAACTATTGTAGCACAAAAGCAACTGAAGACAATAGGTAAATGGATGGGATGGCTTTGTTTCAATAAAACTTTATTTACAAAAACAGGCAACAGGCCAGATTTGGCCTGAGCATCGTGGTGGTTTGCCAAGCAACGAACCAGATAATCTGCCTCAACAGGTGAGCTCATTCTCCTTCAGGGATGCCCAGTTCCCAGCTACCTCTCTGTGGCAGGGGCTGTTGTTTCTTTACCTTTCATTTAGGAGCACCCTTAAATTCCCTAGATATAGCAGGAGGCCCAAGACCTGGAATGGCCCATCCAGGTTCCCATTTCTTTTCTGGGGCCCTGCCCTTTTCCTTATGATTAACACCAGAAGTGTTCACTCTCTGTGCCATTCCCACAAGACAACTGCTTGGGTCTACTGAAAACAACTCTTAATGATCCAGACTGTGGCTTATCCAGTAGGCCTTTTATTTACTTGCATCTCCTCATTTCCTCCTTACTGAGGGAGCAAAGGGTGGGAAATGAAGTGAGTGTCCACCACATTGGCTGCTCATTGTCTCTGTTGAAAGCTTTAGTGAAGAAAATAGGACTTGGAACCATATCATGTGAAGAATGGTTAGAAAACGGTAGCTTATTGGGTCTGGAAAAAGAAAGAAGACGACTAGTGAGACTCTGGGGAGGTGGCAATGGGGGTGGGAGGTGGAGACAGGTGGGATGGTTGTGGGACTGTTTCACAGAAAGGAAATTAATCATTTCCTTTGGGACACAAGGGACAGAACCAAAATCATCAAGTCAGACTTACAGGGAGCAAATTTCAACTGATGATTAGATGTCACTTTCATTTTGTCAGAGAGGTGGGGAGACAACATCTCGTGAGCATTCAAGCAGAAACTGTGGAAGGGATACCCAAAACTTAGGTATGCTTGTGGGCTGGTGCCTTAGCTGGGGCTGCTATAACAAAGTATCATACATTGGGTGCATTAAATGACAGACATTGATTTACAGTTCTGGAGGCTGGGATGTCCAAGATTAGGGTGCCAGCATGGTTGGGTTCTGGTGGGGGCCACCTTCCTGGCTTGCAGACAGCCGCCTTCTTGCTGTGTTCTTACATGGGAGAGAGAGAGATCTCTAGTCTTTCTTCCTCTTAATATAAGGACACTAATCCCATCATAAGGGCCCCACCCTCATGACCTCCTGTAAACCTAATTACTTCCCAAAGGCCCACCTTTAAATATCATCACAAAATCAACGTATGAACTTGGAGGGTGACAGGCAGGGAACAAGCAGTTAGTCCATAACAGCTGGAAAACCTTTAAAGGCCCCTTCCAAACCTGAGCATTCATGAGATTGAAGCTATCACCTCAAGCATGGCTTCCCTTACACTGTAGATTATTGTTTCTCTGTAACTTCCTGCTACGATCCTGGCCCCCTGCTGTCATTAAACATCACCTGTATTTACGGGTTGGGGTGAGATACGCCAGACTATCCCAACAGCAGTGACCGAGGGTAGGATTCACCAACTTTCAAGAGATTTGAATTAACACCAGTGTTGCCACCTAACTAACTATAGCTCTGTTTTGAGCAAAGTGTGCGAAGCAAAGCACTCTAATCCAGGGACAATTGTCTGCAGAAGCCAGTGGCTTTGTCCGCATGTCAGAGATGGGACCAGGAACAAAAGCAAGACCTGAAAGAAGAGTGAGGTAGTGTCAGACATGAAACTCCTGGGGTCATCGCATTTTGCAATGGAATGAAAACCAAACTCAACTTCTACACAAAGAGGACATCAGGCCTCTTTTTCATCAGAAATGCTTTCATCCCTTTAAGTGTCTTTTCTAGGGAGGTGTTCAAAGTGGCTTTTAGCAAAGCACCTTTAATCCAGGTCCTCAGGATATTTACCTATCACAGATATCTAGAAAACCACTGAGGGGGTAGGTTAGATTCTGGGCAATGGTTTTTGTAGTCGTTGTTGCCAGTTTAGAGAAATTCAATAAGGAAAAAGCCCACAGAAGTTGAAAGATCTCAGTGTAATCCCTGACATGTGTATAAACTTCAGGATAGCCCTTCTCTGCTTTTTCCCCTCTGTTTTAACTACTCAGCTCCACCACTGCAATCCAAAAGTGCTGAAGAAAATATGTAAATAGTTGAGCATGGCTTTGATCCAACAAAACTTGATTTACAAACACTGAAATCTGAATTTCATATAATCTTTACATCTTGAAATATTATTCTTTTTAAAATCTTTTTGCCAACAGTTTAAAAGTGTAAAAAAAAAAAAATTTTCAGCTCCTACATCATACAAAAACAGGCAGATTTGGCCCACAGGCTGTGTAGTTTGCCAACCCTTGTGCTAGACCCTGGGAACACAGAGGTGACCCCAATTGATGTGGTCTTAGCCTCATGGCACTTACTTATGAGAGAAATGGATATTAAACAAATAATTTGAAGAGTTTTTATGTAACCACTAGTTGCATAAGATGGAAAGTAAAGGGTATGATTAGGAATTATAACAGGGAAATATTTAATTGGAGAATCAGCAAGTCAAATTGGAGCCGAGATTTAAGGATTTAGCCAGGAAAGAGTGAGTAAAGAAGTGTCCCAGGCAGAGGGGAAACTATAAGCTCAAACTGATAGACTGAGTGGTAGTGTTTATCCTTCTTTACAGTCCTAGCAGGTAAGTGCTGCAGGATGTTTTCAGACAGACTCAGTAGTGCCTGAGCTTGCGGGGTGATGGATGTGGTAGGAAATGACCTCATCTCCAAGTGTGGCAGCAGCTACTGTCCGGCCACAGGAAAGAAAGTTCCCTCTACCTTCCTTAGCGTCATCGTGTATTTTCCCAGAGGTTCGGGACTCTTTACCCTGCTCTTTATTAGTGCCATTCTTTCTCTGGAAGGCAGGTAAGGGGTAGTGAAATTATGAAGCAAAACAGGACTCTGTACAAGTAGGAGTCTGGTGCCCTGGGCTTCGGATCCAGTTCTGCCACCACCTTGCAAACGTGATGCTTAGCACATAGCATAACTGTTCCTAAACTGAAAAATAAAGAGATTTAATATATTAAGTCTCCAGGCAGGTTACTGGGTGAGGCTCCTTCAGCCACAGCAGCCTAACTGGTATCTGTCTTACACATTAAGAAGATCATTCACAATAGGGTTCCACAAAAACTCACTGGACTCAGTGATTTCTGGGTCCTCCCCAGGCCTTGCCCTCTGTGACTCTGTGACCAGAGTCTCTTCTTTAAGCCTGTGTTGAATCCTGATTTGGGTCCGAAGACTCCTTGGGGGCAAATGGACTGTGGGAGGGACCATCCAATCACTCTTTGCAGTGAGAATCAGGAAAGTCAGGTGATCTTCTCCAGGAAAATGATAAATTCCATCCTGCTGGAAAGGTATCAGGAAAAGCCCAACATATATGGTTCCTATCAAGGTTGTTCAGTTTCCTGTGCTCAGTGGCACCACAGCCTACTACTGACATAAACTAGGTGCAGTCCTTGAGTGTCCTAGTAAATCAATATCCTGCCCTAAGGAACTTCACCCCGCAGGGTACTGTGAGATGAATGGAGTTGTTAGAATCCAGACTGGGTGCACCTGCTTGCCAGGGTAACTCCCCCAGCACCTCCCCTGGTGTCACACCACAGTTAACAAGTCTTTCATTCATAGCCTTGCATACCCAGACAGGTCCCTGATATTCAAGATAACCCTGATAGATAAGCAGAAGGCCATGATTATCCCCTATGACACATGGGGAAACTGAGGCACCAGGATCAAGTCCTTAAATTGGGGTGGACCCAGTATTGATGCCCAAGGCCCTGATTCAATATTAAATTAATATTTGTAAAGTGCTTAGAACCAGCCTGTGGGAAGGGAGCCTGCAATACCAAGCTCTTACGCTCTGATCTCCCCTGACATTTCTGTATTGCTCACAGAGGCCATGTGCCAAGCTCTGAATTAGCTAGTTTGAAACTGCTTTTAGAAAAGGCATTGGAGACAGCAAATTTTTCTGCCTATAGACAGAGCTGTGTGCAAAAGCAATTCTGGTTATTTTGAGGTATTTTACAGTTAATTTGAGCTCCAGAAAGGAATTATAAAATAGGTTACAAACCCAGTTCTGAAACTATTAACCCAATATAGCTGGTGACCTGAACATCCCTCTTCTTTCCACCTAGGTCCCTCTGGGCTTAGCTGTTAAGAAATTTGCCATCAGCTCAGTAAAGCTACTGAGCCCTTTCTTAGTCCTCCAAGCTGAGCTGCCTATTCCCAAATATATGGACTAGGTTCCTTCTTACTCCCTACCCACCACCCACCCACCACCTTACCTCCTCTGCTCCATTTATTCCTGTTTTGTAGTTTATTTACTACTCCAGCTCCGAAAACATTCCCCGCTCTTCCCTTTCAATCAACCCACCCTACCTCCAGCTCCCCCACAGTTCAGCCAGCCTAAGTCCCCTGAGCTCTCAGGGCCCCCCTCTACCATGCAACCAAGGCCAGACAGTAGCAGCCCTGAGCGCATGCAGTTTCCACATCTTGGTCTGGGCGGTCTGTGTTTCTCTCCTTGCTTCTCCTCTGATGCCAGAATCTGCTTCTTCAACCTCAGCATTTCGTTTCCCACATAAATGATAATATTATTTCTTCTTCTATTTTTACAGCCTTCATTTCCAGAATTTCTAAATGATTTCATTTTGGTAACTACCTCTTCTCCTTTCATAATCATCTATTCTTTTCCATAAATGCTATTACCTCCTTTTATATCCTTGAGTTTCTTAAAGATACTCATTTAAAAGCCCATTTAAGTTTATTCTATTATCTCTATTTCCCCATGTGAGTTCTGTTTATTGTTTGCCTTTCATGGTGTTAATCCTCCCATTCAGGCTTGAGGATTTGGGGTTTATGAGCTTATCCTCCACCAGAGGCTTCACCTCTGGGTGATATGCCAGGAAAACAGTCTAGTGGGGCCTCAGGCTTGGGGGGAAGTGGCTCTCAGCCAGGCCTGTGCTAGCCCCCTCCTGGATGGGTGGTGTAGTTCTGAACCCCATCCTCACTGCGGTGAGCTCTGTGCCCTGGTGTCATGGGAGTGGCACTTTCCTCACCTAGACACAGGTGAGCCGCTCAACACTACCCCAACCCTGGGAAGATGGAGGGATGGGAGACGACACACCTTAGTTCTCCAACACCGATGAGCATTGAAATCCAGCCCCAGCCTCATGAGGGTGGTCTCAGCATTATTGCAGGCCAAAATCGTTGGCCCTATTGCCATTGTGGGTTCCCTTTTTTCATGTCACTTTTTGGGGCTTAAGGGATTCCCATTTTGCTTTTGTGAGTTGCCTCTTTCTTGCTTTTGAGTATGAATATGTTATTTGTTAACTCTTATTATGCTTAAATATTTTTCAAATTTTTACTGTGTTTGGTGTGGAAAAGTGAGGTGTCAGCTTATGCTCCATTTGCTATCATGCAACAGAATGCTAAATAAAGTTCAAGTTCAAATTCTACCCTTCTGGTCCAGGCAGGTCCCTGGGAACTTGCGTTATACGGTAGGCCCTGCAGACAAAGCCGTGGTCACATTGTTATATCCCAAGAGCTGACCCATTCAACAGCTTTGTTTAAAAACCTCCCTAGCCCTTCACAATTCCAGCCTCCAGCCTTCCTTAATTATGACTCCAGATCCCCTATTAAGGGATTTTTCAGCTTAAAAACGTGTTATCAAGTGAGAGAGTCACCATCCTACTCCTGGCAGTCAGTACCTCATTGACTTTGAAACATTAAAAAGTACTTAAGAGCTTACATTTTTATTTTATCACATCTGGGATTGTCCCTTACACTAAGGATGTTCTTGTTACACCACAGGCTTTTCAATTACATAGCACTCCTCCAGGACAGAGTGTAATATTTTTTTGCAGAGTCAGATATTTAAGTGAATTTTATTGTCAGGTTTGCTTTGTAGTCATTTTAAAGCCAGCCACTGTTTCTTAAGCTACCTCTGAGGGTAACTTATCTGTTGATGACACAGCTATATCTTTTTACAGGGTTCCACACCACACAGCCTAAGTGCCTGGACATCGTTACTTTAAAGAAGAGAAAATTTATTTTTGCTCTGTGATTTTTTTATGTGTTCTTTTACATGTGGTTTTAGGTGACCATATATTTTGTAAGAAGGAAAAAAAAGAGATGGCTTTGGCGCCTTTTGTAATTTAAAATATAATATTTATTTTTATAGTATAAATTCTACATGTATAATATTTATTTTTCTCAGTTATAAAAGCAATCCATGCCCACAATAGAATATTCATCAAATACACTGATGTATAAAATAAAAAAATAAAAATCATTCATAATCCCATCATTGCTATTAATATATTGGAGCATTTCCTTCCAGTCTTTTTTTCTATGCACATCATTTTGCATGCATATTATATATTCCATAATTGAAATCTGATTATATATAGTTTATATATATATAAATAAATAATATCTATAAATATATATTTTATATATATATGATTATATATAGTTTATATATAGTATAGTTTCATTGCCCACCATTTTCACTGAATGTCACGCAGTTTTAAAACCAGAGCCAGACATCCTTTGCTCTGTAGACCCATTGCTGTCCCCTTCCTTCTTTACAAGACAGTGAAGCCATGAGCTTTCATGGTATCTATAATAAAGATGTTAGGAGAAGAACAATTTGCTTTAGGATCACACAGTGTCTTAGCATCAGTCCTAGTTTTTTATACTTGGTCTTGTTAACTAGCCCACATGCAAGAAAATTAGTGTTCCCTTTTTGAAAGTACTCTCTAAACCTCTGTTTTCTCCTCCATAAAGTGAGAAGCTACAGCAGGTGGCAAACCCGAGCAGAGCCGGAACATTTGTCCCAGCCTCCCTTGGCAGACACCAGCATTAGCCCACAATCTCCTCTGAAAATGGTGCTCAGTCCCTCTCCTCCCCACCCCTCTGCAGCCCTGCACCTCCTGCTCACCTGCCCTGCTACCCTAGGAACTGTTCTCTATTCCCTCTGGTGAAGAGGAGAGAGAGCTCTCCCCGAGCTTTTGAGGTTTTAATTAAACATGACACCAGCCGAGCAGCAGGACATATTGAAACTTTTATTAAAAACACTGCTAAGGTTCCACGTTAATCAGGAAGCCACATCTTTCCTTAATGGACAGAATTACTCATTAGATCATTAGAACTAGTTGAGACCTCTCAGCTGTCAGATTTTTTCCCTAATGCAAAATTCATGAATAACCTTCCATTATTTATTAAGAATTTATTAGGAATTAATAAATTTATTATTATTTGATTGGTTCTGTGATTTTAAGAAAAAGGCACCTAGCTTTGTTGAAAAATTTCTGACGTTTCCATGGTGAATGGAACCACTAGGCACCAAATCAGTGGTGTTGGTTCATATTCTTATTTGATGTATTGTCTCTCACATGTTTTAAGGCACCACAGATACCTTTGCTCTGAGAACAAGCACTAAATCTCCTTTCACTCACCACTCTGTTGACAGTAACTACTTAAGTGGAATCTGATTTGTGAGGCTGGCCAGGCTTGCTGTCCACTACCTCTGTCACTGCCAGTCAGAAGACTGGATTTCTGAAAGACTGTCCCTTTCCTTCACCTGACTTTTAATAATAGTCTGTCATTTCCCAGTATTTTCCAGGGGCCTTAAAGAATATCATTGACTTTGTCTTCTTCCAGTCTTGGAGTGAGTGGTACTTCTTATGTCTATTTTGAAGTGAGGAATGCTAAGAGATATACGTACTGACTGGCCCATAGTTATACACACTAAAGACCAAATGACCTAGACTGGAATGTTCCCTCTGGAGAGGAATTGTTACCGGGCAAGGACCCATTGCACCCCACCACAATGGGTAATGAAGAAACACCTCATGGGCCATTTTATAAGGAAGATGTCATAGCTTGCCTATAGTCCAGTGTCACCGGGAGTCTCCCCGCATCCTCCTGTATTAGGAGTCAGGACGTGGCCAGAGTTCTTGCCACCAAACCAACGCTCTTCTAGAGTCTACCTTCTCATAGACTCTTTTGTCTACAGCCAGTCCCTTTCTGTCAGGGTTTCCCAATGGGCTATATGATCAAGTCATAAATCCTTAACATGACTCCAGCTTCCTTTTCCCTCTCCTCACTGCCCTCCACTCTCTCAGCCATTCTGCATTTCTATCATTTCTTTAAACAGCCTTCCTCTCCTCTTGCCTCCCAGTCTTCAGACATATCGCTCCCTCTGCCTAGGACACTTTCAGGTAAGGAAAGATGGTTTGGGGAAACAGATGGTAAATTGTCTGAACATATTGAGTGAAGGTGACAGTAAAACATGCAAGATATCTACACACTACTAAAGATATAGGGTATGGGGAATGCAAGAAATTGGGACTTCAGCTGTGGACCTGAGTCTTTTTCAGAGAGAGGGCAATTAAAGCTATCAGTGGGAATATAGGGAGAAGTACACAGGTCCCAAACAGCCTGTGTTGGGGGTTGGGGAAAGAAAAATCTAGCAAAAGGCCATGAGAGGCAGGTGCAACTGGAGGAGATCAGAGGTAAGAGGAAAGTCACTATAGTGTCTAATGGAGAGTAGGAGAGGGGTGCTAACATTTATTGAGTCTCTAGTAAGTGCTAACACTGTGTTAGGTGATTTATATACATGTAGATGGAATTCAAACCTAAAGCTCATGTTTTCTGCAACATATCATATCATCCCAAGATGATTCCAGTGCCAGATATTACAGAGAGATCAAGACTGAGAACAATCATTGAATCTAGCTAAAGGAAATCATTACAAATTATCAACAGAGGAGACACTGTTGAAATAAGTTCTAGTTTTTACTAATATTTATCATTTTGGGGGCATGTTAGAAGCAGCATTGGGCTAGAAATAGAGATTCTATTCTTAACTCTTCCATTAACTAGCTAAGTCACTAATGCATTTGGACTCAGTTTCTGCAACAATGAAATGAGGTATAGTATTGAAGGATTTTGTCCTCCAGCTCTTACTGGAATCTGTAATTTTAATTCAGTAAGGTTTTCTATAAATGTATGTACCTGAAACAGTGCTATCTGAGGCAGAAACATTGCCTGTTTTGTTTACTATTGTGTCCACCAAACCTAAAACCTGGAACATAGTAAACACTAAATATATATCTGTTATATACACAAGCAAATAAATTAACAAACTCAAATCATTTGTATTAATTTAAAACAGAAGTGTAGGCATGATTGTACTGGGAACCTGCATAGTTTAAGGCAGAATATTAAAATCAAGTTTCAAGAATGACTAGTGTAGAAATCTGATCATTCTGAAATTCTTAAAGTGAATATTCAGATATGCTTTCATACAGGAGTATGAAACTAGAATTGAAATTGAGAAGCTGGGACAATGAAGTGTGAAAATCACTGTTCTAGGGGCCGGCCCGGTGGTGCACTGGATAGTGCGCCGCTTGGGAAGCGCGGCGGCGCTCCCGTCCGAGGGTTCGGATCCCACATACAGACCGGTTCCCGCTCACTGGCTGAGCGAGGCACGGGAGCGACGCCGAGGGTTGCGATCCCGTTGCTGGTCCCCGGTCCGGTACGGGGGCAACACTGAGGGTTGCGATCTGTTGCCGGACACGGAAAAAAGACAAAAGACAAAAAAAAAAAAAAAAAAATCACTGTTCTAAATCGCTCTGCCTTTGAGGTATTAAAATCAAAAAGATGCAAGTCAATCTGAGTCTTTGCTAAATATCTGAAATATCAAGAGTCAGATAGGGTGTTGATGCAATTGGAAAAAAACAGAAGGCAACATTAACAGTTCAGTGTTGTGTTTCGGGCTGAGCATCTTAGATTATACCACAACCTGGGAGGATATAGGCCTTTAATATATATTTAGTTCTGTTTATCTGTTTTTAGAAACAACTTTTTTTCCTCTGCTTATAAATTAGTTCTTGTTGGTGGTAGAACATTTTGAAAATACAGGACTGTAGAAAGAAGAAAACAGAAACTACCTGTAACCCTAGCTAGCAGTAATGCCCTGTTTTACTATTTAGAGTGTTCTTTCCAGTCTTTTTTCTAGGATACTAATTTTTCATGTAGCTCCTCAAGCTGAGGCTGATTTGGCCATTAGTAGCAGATCAGCAACTGAGAGGTCTAGTGATAACTTACCTCTCCACACCCCACCTCTGCCTCCTGGGGCAGGAGGCTGGGCTCAATCACGTGGGCTCCTAGGGTCTCAGTGGACAACTCTCTTTTACTCACACCTCCCAACATGGTCCTAGACCCACTTTCTCATTGCCAAGCCAGTTTGCAGCTTCTGGAGCTCAAGATGCCTGATCTCCACCCAACATTCATTTCTATCAGTGTCCAGGGCTCTCTTGCTTTCTCCCTGCTGACCCAGAATTCTCTCAGCTTCAGAAAACTTTCCCTGGCTTCACCTTCTGAGGCACTCCTTTGTCTCATCAGATTTGTTTCACATACATGGTTTTCAAATTTATAGAATTCTTCCTTTACTTGAGAGTATTTTGTTTTCTCTCTGTCTTCTTCTCCTTCTCCTCCCTGGATGTTTTCTTATTGACTCTCTAAGTCTGTTACCACATCGCAGAGTAATCTCAAATTCTAATAAGACAAGTGAGCAACTCCAGATGAGATAGCTACCGTCTGGTGCCCTCGCTTTCAACTTGGGTCACTCTGAAACCGAGTGCTATTTTAGCAAAAGGGAAATTGTTTTCAAATATCTGAACAAGAAGAAAAACGTGGAAAATCATCTTAATATCTCCTAATATTGAGACATTATGCTTCATGTAATCTAAACATTCAAATATTCATCTACTTGGCATCACAAAGAAAAGACATCTGGGTGAAGAATTGATTTTTCACTTTTCATCCAGATGTTTTAATAGTCTAAAAAGATAGATTTTGATGCATGACTTCCTTTCCATTTGAAATTATTTCTTGTAAATACCCTATTCCTTCTGTTCCTGCCTTTTGCATTTTTATCAAGGACTTCATTTTTTCAGCCTTTTTTCACACCCTCCTCTGTTTATGTTTAGCAAAATAGAGGTCTCAGTTTCACTGTGTTCTTTTGACAAAAGTAAAAAAGAGAAAGAGAAAATCTCACCCCACTGCAGACACCCATATCCATATCTCCAGAGGTGTGCTGGTGAATGTTTAACAACTGGCCTTCCATAAAAGGGGAAGACTTTATTTGTAGTGTTTGCCTATTTCTGTGGTGTAAATATTCCCACTATGACCAAATTTAAGCAGTGACTTGATTTTACTGAATGTGGATTTGTGAAGAGATTCACAGTTCACACCACTACTTAGTATTTCCACCATACGGATACAGATAAATAGATATAAATGTATACAACCTCAAAAACATAGTTACTAGCAAATAATTAGGAAGTGATGCTCTTTGAGTTATTTCTTACCTTTGTATTTAATAGAATTTATTTAATTCAGAATTTCTTGAGCTTGGTACTTTTGACATTTTGAGTTGGATAATTCCTTGTTGTGGGGGTCTGGTCTGTGATTACAGGATATTTAGCAGCATCTCTGACCTCTACCTGCTATATACCAGTAGCATCCCAGTTGCAACAACCAAAAAAAAAAAAAAACTGTCCAGACATTGCCAAATGTCCCCTGGGGCGCAAAATCACCCCTGGCAAAAAGCACTAATGTAATTGCAAGTTCGTATACAGTCATATGCTACATATTGACTTTGGATGACCGCATCTACAGTGGTGGTCCCATAAGATTATAATGGAGCTGTAAAATTCTTGTCACCTAGTGAGGTAGTAGCCATCGTAACCTCATAGTGAAATTACTTTTTTTTATAAATTTAGCATAGCCTAAGTTTTCAGGGTTTCTAAAGTCTACAGTAGTATATAGTAATGACCTAGGCCTTCACATTCACTTACTGACTCACCTAGAGCAACTCCCAGTCCTGCAAACTCCATTCATAGTAAGTGCCTCATACAGGTGTATCATCTTTTATACTGTCTTTTTATGTCTCTTTACTTTACTTTTCTATGTTTAGATACACAAATGCCTACCATTGTGTTACAATTGCCTACAGTATTCAGTACAGTAACATGCTGTACAGGTTTGTAGCCTAGGAGCCACAGGCTACGCCATATAGCCTAGGTGTGTAGTAAGCTATATCATCTATGTTTAAATGCGCTCTGATGTTCATACAACAATGAAATTGCCTAACCCATTTCCTGGAATGTATACCCATTGTTAAGCAACTCATAACTGTATTTTAATTCTAATAATGGCTGTATTTCACAACCTTCTTTCAAAACTCCTGAAACATTTACAGTCAGCTTTGAAAGCTGGTAATACCACCTCCAGCACGCCGTAGAGCTTATCTTGAGAATATAATCATTTGCCATAGTCACACAGTATATCAGAGGAAATAAAGAGGAGGGTTCCACTACACCTTCTGAACTTTTTGGTTTCTACATTTAATTGCCAGGTTCGTCCCATTCCTATATGCAGAGTGACATCTTTCTTTCACCACGTTTTTGGTTTTCTTTGAATTAAAGGGTTTCCTGGCTGGCTGCCTAATTTACTTCTAAAGTGCATAGCCCTAGAGTTCCCTCTAAGGCAAATGTGATTTTCTGCTCTGAAAAAGTTAGGAACCTCCTGTAGGTCCTTATGTGTTTTACAAGAAGCCAGCTTTGGAGTGGCAGATAAGGGGTGGAGAATAAAGGGAGAGGGGCCTCTAAGGCAGTGTTAGGCAGTGATCTGGGTGAAGGGCCAGCTCCCTCATTCTCAGGGAAACTGTCCTAGGACAAGAAATCCTAGTCAGCCCTCACCTCTCCACTTCCTGTCTCATCTACAGGCAATGGCTTAGCCTTTGCAGATATTTGA
Organism: Galeopterus variegatus; assembly: GCF_000696425.1. NCBI lineage: Eukaryota > Metazoa > Chordata > Mammalia > Dermoptera > Cynocephalidae > Galeopterus > Galeopterus variegatus. The sequence continues at coordinate 80,444 of NW_007728499.1, forward strand.
AATCATCTCCAAACATCTCCCTTTCTGGGCCTTCTCTGACCTCCTGATGTCCTCAGCCTTTGATCCCCCTAAACACCCAATGCCCCTTCACAGATTAAAGTTACCTCTGGCTTTGTATGAGTCCATTTTCTGTTGCTTATAACAGAATACCTGCAACTGGGTTATTTATAAAGAAACAAAATTTATTAATTACAGTTTGGGAGGCTGGGAAGTCCATGATTCAAGAGGTGCCTCTGGTGAGGGCCTTCTTGGTGACTATAAAAACACAAAATATTACATGGCAAAAATGAGCTGAGCAAGAGAGAGCTAACTTTCTCACTCTCTCTCTTTCTTTATAAAGCCATCAGAACCACACCCATGACAACCCATTAAACCATCAACTCATTACTCCATAAATGGATCAATCTATTTACAAGGACACAGTCCTCAAGATCCAATCACCTCTCTCAAAGGCCCCATCTTTCAACTACCATAATTGCATTTCCCACCCTCTTAACACTGTTACAATGGAGATCAAGTTTTCAATACATGAACTTTGGGGGAACACATTTGACCCATAGCAGGATTCATCCAAAGCTTCCATTACACATGCCAACCAAGTATTGGGGCAAATGACCTATGGACTAATTTATCCAACTTGTGAGGACCAATTCATGGTCCCCTGTCCTAAATATGTCAAAAGAAAATGTTCTGTTACTGGTAGTATTCGCCCAGGGGCATGTACTAGTTTCTCGGGGCTGCCACAACAAAAGACCACACACTGGGTGCCTTAAAACAACAGAAATGTGTTCTGTAACAGTTCTGGAAGCCAGAGTTCAAAATCAAGGTGCAGCAGAGCCTTATTCCCTTCTAAGATTCGAAGGGAGAATCCAACCTTTCCCCTGCCAGCTCTGGTGGTTCCTGGAGTTCCTTGGCTTGTGGAGCATCACTGCAGTCTCTGCCTCCTTCTTCACGTGTCTTTCTCACAGGTCTTTCTTCCCTGTGTCTCTGTGCCTCATAGTTTCTCTCCTGTCCTTTGTAAGGATACCAGTCTTTGGATTTAGAGTCCATCTAAACTTAATTACATCTGTAAAGACCCAATTACCATATGAGGTTCCCCTTGCAGGTACCAGTATTTAGGAATAGCATGTACCTTTTTGAAGGACATTGTTTAACAAAGAGGGATTAGAAATGAGGGTTATTTCTCCTACTCCTCAAATTATCCAACTTGCCTGACCACTCAACAATAAAAACTACCTAGTAAGTGAGGAGAAGGAGACTGTGGCCCTCAGCTGTCCCTCTCCCCAGGGGTAGGAAGGGAATAAATACTCTTGGACTCCTTTCTCCCCCCCAGGTTCATGTTGGGGAGACAGCCCTGAGACCTCATACATGAGGGATACTTTCCAACTCCAAGCGGTCTAGTTAAGCCAGGACAGGGTAAGGAGTGGGGCGGGGTTGTGGGGTTGACTCAGGCCTGATCTGAGAGAAGCAAGAGAGCCAGATCCTCAGGTGCACAGGGCTTCATAACCAAGCACCCAGAGCAGCCAAGAAACAGAGTGATGTGGCAGAGAATGGGGTTGGGTGGGCTAGATGGTGCCAAGGAGTCAAAAGATGGGGACGAGGCAGGATATAAAAGTCAGGAGACCTGGAGGGAGAAAGGGGTATTCTAGGACCCCTTTGAGGACCCAAGGAGCTGTCAGCTGTTGGCAATGCCAGGGTCTCGACCCCTTCCACACTCTCACTCTGCTCCCTTAGGCCCCTTCCTGAGGCTTTGTCATCTGAGTGCTTTGGGGACTGGCTTTCTAGTGACAATATCCCCAGCCTCCAATGTTGGTAGCCTTGACTTTGTACCTGAGGTAGAGAGCTATCTTAAGAAGACTGGCAAAAAGGGATTTTAATTCAAAAAGGATGAAGATGGACATGTGAGAAAGACAGCAGAAACCTGAAAGCCAGGATGAACTCAGGTACTGAAAAATGCTGGTGACAGCCCAGGTTTGTTTGGCTCTAATAACAGGGAAAACGAGAGGGTGCAGGCGGAACCCAGGGAGGACAATGTAATATACATAAATAAGGTTCAGTGAGTTGGTTATTTTTGGAAAAAAAAATTCTCTTTTTCCTGCTTCTCTTACCAGTACCCACCTTCCTCCCCTTTAATTTCTCTCTCTCTCTCTCTCTCTCTCTCTGTCTGCCTGCTCTCCTTCCTTGCCTCCCTCTTCTGTCTGACCTTTAGTAATAAAAATCGCAAACACTGTCTCCAAGGTGTTGCTTTGGAGTTCCATGTTTATTTCAGTCTCTTTCAATTCTGGCAGAGCCCTGCCTCCACCTGGGCTCCTTCAGTGTTTTATTTTTATTTTGTCATTACTTTTAGGGTCTTCCTTTCTTTTCATCCTTCTCAACAGCTTTTTTTTTCTTTTTTATTGAAGTTTAATTGATGGTACATATTTTGGGGGTACAGTGTTGACTACCATCAGCTGTGTACAACATGTGATGATCAAATCAATATTATTAGCATATTCCTTATTACAAATCATAATTATTCTTTATGTGCCTTACTCGGTCTCTCCCCAACCCCGCTTCCCTCCCCCTCCCAACTCTAGTAACCATAGATTTGTTCTCTCCTTCTGACAGTACAACATATTATTGTGGTTCGTTCTTTCTTTCTTTCTTAGCACCCACTTATGAGTGAGGACATGCAGTCTCTTTCTGTATCTGGCTTATTTCACTTAACATAATTTTCTCTAAGCTCATCCATGTTTGCTATGAATGGCAGAATTTCATTCTTTTTTATGGCCGAGTAGTATTCCATTGTGTATAAACACCACATTTTCCTTATCCAGTCATCCATTGATGGACATTTAGGTTGATTCCATATCTTGGCTATTGTAAATAGAGCTGAGATGAACATGGGAGTGCAGGTATCCCTCCAACATGATGTCTGTGGCTGCCTGGATACTTTGGTAAGCCAAATAGTTTTTGAGATCCCAAATTTAAGAGGAGCTTTAAATCTTTAAACTCCTTTATATTGGCAAAAAAGGAAAGAACAAAGAATTTAGCTTGTCAGAATGAGGAACTCTGAAATACCTGATACATGAAATTGGTTTAGATGGCATTGGTGTTTTGTTTTAATATGGGAGTTACTATGTTAAAGAAATAAATTATTCAATGACGCTTATAAGGCAGACTTTATTCAGGACCATCGTGATAGGTGTGAGGAACACTGCAATGTGATTTTGCAGTGAGGAAGAGAGATTGGGCTCAACCCCCAACGCAGCATGGGCAAGTGGGGATTTATAGCCCAGGAGCAGCGTGGGAGTCAATGGATAGGAAAGTACGAAGAAGATACACCAAGAGTAAGAGAGGATTTGGGCGAAATTGACCTACTAGGAATCTTGGTGAAGATAGAACAGGGTGGTTGGACATCAACTGGGTGATGGTGGAGGATGAAGAACCCAATCAAATATTGGGGGGTGGGGAGTGTTTCTAAATTGAATTATCAGGGTTCTTGCTAAAACTGGATTTTACGGGAGCCAGCCCGTGGCTCACTCGGGAGAGTGCGGTGCTGATAACACCAAGGCCATGGGTTCGGATCCCATATAGGGATGGCCGGTTTGCTCACTGGGTGAGCGTGGTGCTGACAACACCAAGTCAAGGGTTAAGATCCCCTTACCGGTCATCTTTTAAAAAAAATAAAAAATAAAAAATAAAAAACTGGATTTTACTAGGAGGTGCTTAGATGGGCCTGATAGAAGATTCAGAAGCCAGACTAAAGTTTGGTCAAGCAAAGAATGTCAACTGAACATGAACATGAGTTCGGATGTAAAAAATTTAACCTTTAAAAAGGACCAACTGGAAACAAACCCTGGAACCGTGCATGATTTGGGTACAACATTGTCAATTAATTAATGCAATACCATTTAGTGATCAGTTTTCAAGAAATTAAAATACAATAAAATGACCAATATCATTGTATTCAGAATAATTAAATTGTTTCGTGATTGAGAATACATTTGTTCTTCTTAGAGTGATTCTGGGTTATAATAATGCATATCAGCTACATTGTCTTGCAGATGTATGCAAGTGTTGACTGATGAAGCTCTTTTGATGATAAGCCAGCCAGAGTAGCTTTTACTGTTGGTGGACCGTGTTCCCGGGGTGACTTTCTCATAATGTGCTCAATAACATCTTATTCGCTGGCACGTAAAGAGTTTGACACAATGACCCCCAAAACCCTTTAAGACTGGCAATTTGACAAGCATGCTAGAAGGTACTATGCTGTTCATTCTCTATTCTGTCAAAGAGCTTCCACCTGGCATGGGGATACCCAGTCCCTGGCAGCCAATTCCGACTTGTAGAAGTACTTTGTGCCAGTTCTCTGAATATTGATTAGGCCCTTTTGATATAGGTAATACTATTCTGAAAATACTTATCTAGAAATTACTTATCCATACTTATTCTGGAAATTACTTATCCATAAAATGGGGATAGTGCAACTGCCATGCTAGTATTATGAATGAGAAGGCTCCAACTCTGTACAATGATGGTAGAGTTAGCCAATGCTTTGGGATGTTGTTGTCATAATCACAGCCTGAAGCTGTGAGGTCTCTCTGAGACCTGTGATACTAAAAGCCGAGTCATAGCAAATCCCACAAACTTAAGGATTCAAAATACTTACATTATGGCTCCAGTTCTACTGCTTATAGGCTGTGCAACCTTGAGCAAGCTGCTTAGCCCCTCTGCCCTTGTGTTTCTCATTGTGCAAACACAGGACCACCACCCCTTTCCTGGACCCTTCCTTGCAGGGCTTTCATGAAGATCTTTTCTCAGATGAAAAGGGCTGAGGTTGGACTAGGTCAGAGGTTCTTCACCTTTTCCCATCATGTATCACTGGGACATTTGTGACAGTTTGTCCTGCCTGGGAGCCTCACTTATCAGTCATCTCTCAGCAGACCCCTTCTCCACCTGAGAAAGCAAATTGGAATGCAAGTGAAGGAAAACAGCATCATCATAGCAAGAGTGTCAAACCTGCTCTAAGTTATACATAGGCATAAATCACTCACAAGCTTTGGTAGTTTATTGTCAATAGCAAAGTATTTATGATACATCTCACCTATTGTCACTTGCTGGTAGAACACTGCAGAGTTGATAAGGTTTCCTTCACTTCCAAAGCTCTCAGACCTTGTGTATGTGTTCAGGTTATATAAATGTAAATGTTGATGATGATCCAGTGGACCACTTGCCAGAAGTAAGTGAGGGGCTTGTCAACCAGCAACCAGCATGTTCACAAAGGTCTTAGAATAATACAGAGCACAGCTACAACATGCAGATTTAATCTGACCCATAAGTTAAGAATGTTTTCCACATTTTAAATGGTTGAAAAAAATCAAAAGTAGAAAACTATTTTGTGACACAAGAAAATTATATAAAATTCAATTTCTGTGTCCATAAATAAAGTTTAGTTGGAACACAGCCAAGCTCATTTGTTTTTGCATGGTCTATGGCTGCTGTACAATAGCAGAGTTGAATAGTTGCAACAGAGACTGTCTGGCCCACAAAGCCTAAAATAGTTACTGTCTGGTCCCTTACAGAAAAAACTTGCCAGCCTCTGGAATAGCACGTTACTCACCTCACCTCAGTACTCAAATCTAGAGAGAAAAAAGAGAGAGCTCAATTTCACTTTCATCTCTTTCTCCATGAATAACTGGGGTAACTGTCTAACTTATTGTATCAACTGAGACCTTTTTGGGAAGTGAAAGAGGACACTATGCACAAACTGAGGCACACACTGCCACACATGGTCACCCTTCTTAAAATCTTTAGTGTGAACAAACCAAAGTTAGTTTGTCCAGGGTGGAGATAAAGGCTCTGTTGGCCTGATCTCTGATGGCTTCATTCTCTGGCTTCCTGAACTAGAAGAGACATGTCTTGGTCCAAGAATGGACAGGAGGGCTGGATTCAGGGGGAGTTGGCCTCCCTACGTGCTGTAGAGCTCTGCTCTGCCTGCCCACCTCTTTCCCCGTCCCAGGCCCTTATTATTCAATCAATATTTTGATATTTCTATACATTTTTGCTTTTAGAGGGATAAGCTACTTTTTTTATTTTTATTTTTAGCACATAAAAGAATATTGAATACAACATAAACACAGTCTCTCACCTTTTTTTTTCTTTCAGTTACTAAAAATATGCCATTCACTCAGGCTCTAGTTATTTGTATGGGAGATCAGGAATGAGAAAAGTCAGAGAAGGAAGAAAAGATGCTAACAGTTCTCAGGAAAACCAAAAGCAAAATGCTGAGTATTTGCCCAGGCCAGGGAGTTGACACATTAGTATGAGGCCTAACTGGAAAGATTAGTGGTTTTTAGAGATTGGCACCTTTGGGTCATCCAACTAGTTCATCTCAGGGAAAAAAAAAAAAGAAAAAGAAAGAAAAACCCTGATTGACTCTTTCAAGGGCAGTAGAAGAAGTGATCTCTCAGAAAAGCAGGGGCCATATCACCATAGGCTTTATATTTCTTTGTGAAATCAATGCTTTGAGTTGTGTTTAAAAGTAAAATAAGCTCACAACCTAAGTCAGTTATGAAAGACAGATATAACTTATATCAGGCAACATCCAGGAATCACAGATCTGCTGCACCAGGAAACCAGGGACTTGGTGTCTGTGCCCAAGTCTGAAACACGGGAACTGCTGGCCACTCTTTCACATATAGGGGAAATATATGACTGCCCCTCCAGTTGCCCTGGGGTATCGCCACCCTTAGAGAAAGGTCCCCTCTGGGAGCAAGGCTAACTCTCAGGTGAGGAGGAACAGGAGCAAGGAGATGCAGATGGAAAGAGGTGATCCAGGCCCCACCTGGATCTCGAGGCAGGTAAGGCTGTGCCCACCCCATCCTGTGGATCCCCCATCCCAAGGCTCTTCCATCTTGAATTCTGTCCATTGAGTCTGGGGCTCTCAGCTAAAAGTCTTGCAAAACAATCACCCCAAATTCTGGGAGCCAACTCAAGGACTTTACTTCCCCAGCTTTCATTTTTTGTTTATTTCTTGTAATCTGGTAGAAAGAAAATACACATGAGTACATGTATAATAGCAAAATTTGGGTCCTGTCCCTGAATGCTAAAAGTTCTGTATATATTTTGGTAGGTGGCAGTGGAGACGGTAGGTTTTCCTAATTCACTTCCAAGCACACTGCATAAGTTGTTACCTGCTTTACTTTCTCCAAAGAAGCCATCTTAAATGAATGCTAAAAGTATTCCTATTTTCCAGGTTAGATAACAGAATCACTAGCCCTGAGGATCTTGGACAGAACTAATGTATTATTAGGGGCCCATGAGCCTTCAACAAAACCTCAAAATATACCAAGATTAATCCTGGATTTTGGCTAAATGGAGTTACATTTAAAAGATCAAAGCATTTTTGAAACCTAAAAGAAAATATATGTGGACAGTTATTTTATCCTCAAATGTGGATTAAAATTAAATTTAACAAAACTGTTGTTATGCTTGTATAAGAATTAAAATCCTGTAATCAAAAAATTATAACAAAATAGAAATATATTTTTAAAAAATACATAGGAAAATAATTGATGTATTTTATATATATATAAAAGACTCACATAAATAAAAAGAAAAGCATTAATACCCCTGAAAGAAACATGGACAACTGATAGGAAGCAACAATTCAAAGAAAAATATATTATAAAATGATTAATAAAGTGATGAAAAATGATTGAGATTGTTAGTAATCAAAAATGCAAATTAGCTAAGGCCCAGAGGGAAGTGCACACAGCCCAGTAGCCACTGAGGTGAGCCGAGACCAGACCTTTGTGGCACCGGGATCCAGGCTAAGGCTCTGGGAGGGGGAAGGGAAATGCACACAGCCCAGCAGGCACTGAAGTGAGCTGAGACCTGCACAGCACCAGGGGCTCAGTCTACAGTCACAGAGAGCTAGAACAGGAGCCAAGGTGGTATAATATAGATACTGCCACACCTCTGTCACCACAAGGAGAGTTCACCACCACAGTAGCAGCCAGGGCCACTCTACAGGCAACCTGCCACTCACTTGACTGCACTGATATAAGAAGAGTCATCAGTAGAGCCTGCAAATAGAGAATGAAGTCTTTATCCTCACAGCCAACCCCAGAGTAACAGAAGAAGCAGGTCCTCTACCACATGACCAAACATCAATGAAAAAAGTACTAGAACTACAAACAAACAAGAAGATATGACACCACCAAAGGAATACAGTAATGCTCAAATTCGAGACCCCATGGGTCTGGGAATCCTTGAAATGTCTGAAAAAGAATTCCAAGTAATGATCTTAAGAAATCTTGAAGAAATAAAAGAAGACTCAATTAGAGAACACAAGGAAACACCCCATAGGTCTGGGAATCCTTGAAATGTCTGAAAAAGAATTCCAAGTAATGATCTTAAGAAATCTTGAAGAAATAAAAGAAGACTCATTTAGAGAACACAAGGAAACAAGAAAAAGTATCTAAAATATGAAGGAGGAAATTTACAAAGAGAGTAATACCTTACAAAAGAATGTAGCAGAACTCCTAGAAATGAAAGGTTCACTTACTGAAATAAAAAACACAACAGAGAGCTTAAGCAGCAGGCTAGAGCAAGCAGAAGAAAGAATTTCAGATCTTGAAGATGGTCTTTTCAAAATTGCCCAGGCAGACAAAAAAAAGGAAAAAAGAATTAAAAATAATGAGGGAGTGCTGGCCCTTGGCTCACTTGGGAGAGTGTGGTGCTGATAACACCAAGGCCATGGGTTTGGATCCCTATATAGGGATGGCCAGTTAGCTCACTTGGGAGAGCATGGTGCTGACAACACCAAGTCAAGGGTTAAGATCCCCTTACTGGTCATCTTTAAAAAAATAAATAAATAATAATGAGGAAAATCTAAGAGAGATAGCAGACAACCTCAAGTGCTCTAACATCCAAATTGTGGGTATTCCAGAAGGGAAAAGGTATTGAAAATCTGTTCAAGGAAATAATAACAGAAAACTTCCCAGGGATAGGGAGAGATGCAGACCTTCAGATCCAGGAAGCGCAAAGGTCCCCAGACTCAATCAAAAATATCCTCTCCAAAACACATTATAGTCAAATTTGCAAAGCTTAAAGACAAAGAGAGAATTCTAAAAGCAGCAAGATTGCCCAGGCAGACAAAAAAAAGGAAAAAAGAATTAAAAATAATGAGGGAGTGCTGGCCCTTGGCTCACTTGGGAGAGTGTGGTGCTGATAACACCAAGGCCATGGGTTTGGATCCCTATATAGGGATGGCCAGTTAGCTCACTTGGGAGAGCATGGTGCTGACAACACCAAGTCAAGGGTTAAGATCCCCTTACTGGTCATCTTTAAAAAAATAAATAAATAATAATGAGGAAAATCTAAGAGAGATAGCAGACAACCTCAAGTGCTCTAACATCCAAATTGTGGGTATTCCAGAAGGGAAAAGGTATTGAAAATCTGTTCAAGGAAATAATAACAGAAAACTTCCCAGGGATAGGGAGAGATGCAGACCTTCAGATCCAGGAAGTGCAAAGGTCCCCAGACTCAATCAAAAATATCCTCTCCAAAACACATTATAGTCAAATTTGCAAAGCTTAAAGACAAAGAGAGAATTCTAAAAGCAGCAAGAGAAAAGCATCAAGTCACCTATAAGGTAACCCCTATCAGACTAAGAGCAGACTTCTCAACTGAAACCCTACAGGCCAGGTGAAAGTGGAATGATATGCTCAAAACACTAAAAGAAAAAAATTGCTAGCAAAGAATTCTTTACCCAGCAAAGCTCTCTTTCAGAAATGAAGGAGAAATAGTGTATTTCCCAGACAAACAAAAGTTGTGGGAGTTCACCACCCCATGATCCGCCCTGCAAGAAATTCTCAAGGGAGTCCTTCATCTGGAATCTGAATAATGAATGTCACTACTATGGATACACATGAAAGATCAGTGCCTGCTATCAAAACAAAAATGTCAGTGAGAAAGAGCAAGAAGCTAAAGAAATATTTAGCATTGAAGAAGAGAAATAAAAGGGGAATTAAGAATCAAAAGATATTTAAAACATCTAAACAAAAAGCAATTAAATGACAGGAATTAAACAATATTTGTCAATAACCACCCTAAATGTGAATGGATTAAACTCCCCATTCAAAAGGCAGATTGACTGATTGGATTAAAAAGCTAGACCCAAGTGTATGCTATCTTCAAGAGACCCATCTCACAAATAAAGACACACAGACTAAAAGTGAAGGGATGGAAAAAGATATACCATGCAAATGGAAACCAAAACTGAGCAGGAGTAGCTATTCTTGTATTGAATAAAATAGACTTTAAACCAAAAAACATAAAAAAAAAGACAAAGAAGGCCACTATATAATGATAAAAGGATCTATCCCGCTAAAACACCTAACAACCATAAATATATATGCACCCAATACTGGAACCCCAGATATATAATGCAAACACTCTTAGACCTAAAGAGAGAAATAGACCCTAATACATTAACAGTGGGTGACCTGAACACCCCTCTCTCAGTATGGGACATATCTTCCAGGCAACAAATCAACAAAGAGACACAGGATTTAAACTATACATTAGACCAACTGGACTGGGCAGATATATACAGAACATTTCATCCAACAACTAAATAATATACTTTCTTCTCATCAGCTCACAGAACATTTCTCCAGGATAGACCACATTTAGGTCACAAAACTAGCTTCAGCAAATTTTTAAAAATTGAAATCATTCCAAGTATCTTTTCAGAACACCATGGGCTAAAATTGGAAATTAATAATAAGCAAAACTTTGGAAACTATACAAACACATGGAAACGAAATAATAGGCTCCTGAATGACCTATGGGTCCAAGAAGAAATGAAACAGGAAATCAAAAAATTTCTAGAAACTAATGAAAATAAGGATACATCATACCAAAACCTGTGGAATACTGCAAAAGCAGTACTAAGAGGGAAACTTATGCAATAAATGCTTACATCAAAAGAACGGAAAGACTTCAAATAAACAAACTAACACTATGCCTCAAAGAACTTGAAAAACAACAACAATCCAAACCTAAAGGTAGTAGATGGAAAGAAATAATTAAGATCAGAGCAGAACTAAATGAAATAGAGACCCAAAAAACAATAGAAAAGATCAATGAAACAAAAAGTTGGTTTTTCAAGAATGTAAATAAAATAGACAAACAATTAGCTTGGTGAACAAAAAGAAGAAGAGAGAAGACCCAAATAACAAAAATCAGAAATGAAAAGGGAGACATTACAACCAATACCACAGAAATACAAAGAATCATTAGAGATGATTATAAAGAACTGTATGACAACAAATATGAAAATCTGGAAGATATGGATAAGTTTCTAGACACACACAAACTACCAAGACTGAACCAAGAAGAGATAGAAAACCTAAACAGACCAATAACAAGCAAGGAGATTGCAGTGGTAATTAGCAATCTGCCAACAAAAGAAAGTCTGGGTCTGGATGGCTTTACAGCTGAATTCTACCAAACTTTTAAAGAGGAGTTAATATCAATTCTCCTCAAACTATTCCAAACAATTGAAACAGAAGCTACTCTCTCAAACTCATTCTATGATGCCAACATAACTCTGATACCAAAACCAGATAAAGACACAACAAATAAAAAAAATTACAGGCTAATATCCTTGATGAACCTAGATGCAAAAAACCTCAACAAAATTTTAGCAATCAGAATACAGCAACATATTTATAAAATTATATACTATGATCAAGTGGGATTCATCCCAGGGATGCAAGGATGGTTCAACATATGAAAGTCAACAAATGTGATACATCACATCAACAGACTCAAGGACAAAGACCATATGTTTATCTCAATAGATGCTGAAAAAACATTTGACAAAATTCAACATCCCTTCATGATAAAGACTCTCAACAAATTGGGTATGGAAGGAAAATATCTTAACTCAATAAAAGCCATTTATGACAAGCCCACAACCAGTATCATTCTGAATGGGGAAAAACTGACGGCCTTTCCTTTAAGAACAGGAAAAAGATGAGGACGCCCATTCTCACCACTTCTATTTAACATAGTATTGGAGGTACTAGCCAGAGCAATCAGGCAAGAGAAAGAAATAAAAGGAATCTAAATTGTAAAAGATGAAATCAAAATTTCCCTATTTGCAGATGACATGATACTATATATACAAAAACCTAAAGACTCTATCTAAAAACTCCTAGAGCTGGCTAATAACTTCAATAATGTTGCAGGATATGAAATAAATGCCCCCAAATCAGTGACATTTATATACTCAAATAATGAACTAACAGAAAGAGAAATAAAGAGAGTAAGCCCATTTACAATTGTCATGAAAAAAATAAAATACCTAGGGATCAATTTAACCAAGGAGGTGAAAGATCTCTACAATGAGAACTACAAACCACTTCTGAAAGAAATTAAAGAAGACACAAACAGATGGAAAGATATTCCATGCTCTTTGATTGGATGAATTAACATTGTGAAAATGTCTATACTACCCAAAGTGATCTACAGATTCAATGCAATCCCCATCAAAATACCAATGACATTCTTCACAGAAATGGAAAAAACAATCTTACCCTTCATATGGAACAACCAAAGACCCTGAATAGCCACAGCAATCCTGAGAAAAAAATAAAATAAAGCTGGAGGCATAACACTACCTGACTTCAAATTATACTGCAAAGCTATTGTAACCAAAACAGCATGGTACTGGTATAAAAATAGACATTCAGACCACTGGAGTAGAATCAAGAACCAGAAATCGCCCCTCAGGCTTACAGCCATCTGATATTGGACAAAGGCAACAAAAATCTACATGGGGAAAAGATTGCCTTCTCAACAAGTGGTGCTGGGAAAACTGGATATCCATATGCAGAAGAATGAAGCTAGATATGCATTTCTCGCCATACACTAAAATCAACTCAAAATGGATTAAAGATTTAAGTATAAGACCTAAAACTGTAACATTACTAAGGGAAAATATAGGTGAAACACTTCAGCAGCTAGGTCTGGGCACGGACTTTATGATCATGAGCCTAAAAGTACAAGCAGTAAAAGAAAATATAAACAAGTGGAACTATATCAAACTAAAAACTTCTGCACAGCAAAGGAAACAATCAACAGAGTGAAATGACAACCTACAGAGTGGGAGAAAATTTTTGCTGACTATGCATCTGACAAGAGATTAATATCCATAATATACAAGGAACTCAAGCAATTATACAGTAAAAAAACAACCCAATTTAAAAATGTGCAAAGGAGCTAAATAGACATTTTTCAAAGGAAGACATACAAATGGCCAACAGGTACACGAAACAATGCTCAACATCACTAATCATCAGGGAAATGCAAATTAAAACTACATTGAGATACCATCTCACCCCAGTTAGACTGGCTATAATCAAAAAGATAGATAACAAATGCTGGCAAGGGTGTGGAGAGAAGGGAACATTCCTACACTGTTGGTGGGACTGTAAATTAGTACAACCACTATGGCAAACAGTATGGAGTTTTCTCAAACAACTACAGATAGATCTTCCATACAATCCAGCAATCCCACTTCTGGGCATATACCCAGAGGAATGGAAATCATCATGTCCAAAGGATACCTGCACTCCCATGTTCATCGCAGCTCTGTTTACAATAGCCAAGACATGAAACCAACCTAAATGTCTATCAATGGATGATTGGATAAGGTAACTGTGGTATATACACACCATGAAACACTACTCTGCCATAAAAAAGAATGAAATATTCCCATTTGCTACAACATAGATGAGCCTGGAGAAACTTATGCTGAGTGAAATAAGCAAAGCATAGAGGGATAAATACCACATATACTCACTCATATGTGGGAGCTAAGAGAGAAAGAAGGAAGGAAAGAAAGACCACAGTAGTGCATTGGACTTGCAGAGGGAGAGAACATTCCTTGGACTACAAGGTGGAGTGGCTGGGCCAGCCCGTGGCTTACTCAGGAGAGTGAGGTGCTGATAACACCAAGGCCATGGGTTCGAATCCTATATAGGGATGGCCAGTTCGCTCACTGGCTGAGCGTGGTGCTGACAACACCAAGCCAAGGGTTAAGATCCCCTTACTGGTCATCCTTAAAAAAAAAAAAAAAAAGTGGAGTGGCAAAAGGGGGAGAGGGAGGGAGGTTAGGGATAATTGGGTGAGAGACACACTGCACAAATGCAATTTGTGGTAATGGGTATGCTGCCAGTATGAATCTGGCCCTCATATCATGGGTATGAGGGGTGACAATCAGCTTTGTATTTCATGAATATTCATTACCAATAAAAAATGCAAATTAGGAAACAGACCATTTTCAACTACAGAATTAGCAATGTTTTTTAATGATAATAACACAGTAATGCCAGTGAGGTTGAGATGAAATAGGTATGATTCCTATATTGCTGGCAAGAACTTCCAGAAAGCAGTTGTACAATATATGTCAAAAGCATTAAAATGTTTATGTCCTTTTCTTTTTTTTTTTTCATTTTTGGCAGCTGGCCAGGGAGGAAATCTGAACCCTTGACCTTGGTGTTACAAGGCTGTATTCTAATCAACTGAGCTAACCAACCCACCTATTTATGGCCTTTAAACTACTAATTCTCTTACAAATTGACCCTAAGATAATAATTAGAAACTTGAACAAAAATATGTTCTAGAAAGATTTTTAACACAACATTATTTATAATAGCAAAAAGCAAAACAAAACCCTGAAAACATGCTAAAAAGCCTCCAAATAAGAAAATATTAAATATAGAGAAAATTTAATATCATAGAAAAATGCTTATGAATCCATGTAGAAAAATCAAAAAACAAACTTGTATATAGTGTATGATTCTGATTTTGTAAAAATGATTAACAGAAATACATCAAAATATTAGCTATGCATAACTTTTTTTAGGTGTTGGGATTACAGTTAATTTTTTACCTTCTTTGCATCATCACTTAAAATAAGCATTTAAAAATGTTTAATTAGGGCCGGCCCGGTGGCGCACTGCTACAGTGCGCCGCTTGGGAGTGCGGTGGCCCTCCCACCGAGGGTTCGGATCCCACATACAGACCGGTTCCCGCTCACTGGCTGAGCGAGGGGCGGGCGCAGCGCCGAGGGTTGCGATCCCGTTGCCGGTCCCGGTCCGGTACGGGCACGACACTGAGGGTTGCGGTCCGTTGCCGGACACGAAAAAGGACAAAAAGGAAAAAAAAATAAAATAAAATAAATAATAAAAATGTTTAATTATATATTCATATCTTGCCTTATTCTAAAAAGAATTTAGGGTTTTAAAATATGAATAATTGAGCAAGATAAAATAAATTTAAAATAATTAAGAAAGGTGAAGGAGAAAACATGAATAAGAAAGTTACTGTGGACCTCAGAATGTCCTTTACACAAAAAGCCATGTCATGTGGTACAATGTCCCTGGTAGAGGCGGCCACAAATTTGCCTGTAGTCTTCCTAGTGGTAAACATGAAATATGGAATGTTTTCAGTTACAGCACTCACAGTGTAAAGTAAAATCAAATCAGTTGCTTAACAAAAATGTGTGTGATCTGAAACTAGGACCAGAGAGATATGTTTTACATGGATCCTTAGAGAGAGCCCAACACTCAACGACATCTGAATAAGAGTCAAAACAATGCATTTTATGAGGCATTGCTTACAATAATGACCCTTAAGTATAGCTGATGTCACCATACTAAGGTGCAAATCAGAAAAACAATGATCATTTGGCTAAGTCTAGGGACAGACTCTAGGACACCTAAATCAGACATTCTACAATGACTTCTGCAGATCCCTGATGTCCAAGTTTCTCCTTGAGGAAAGGAAGCATTTCTGTGGTCACATGGATGTGAGGACACCTGTATGTTCTGTGTGCCTCTCTGAAAGTCACAGAGCACATTACTAAAACAAACTGCATTTAATCCAGACCTGCCCAGATTTATTTGACTAATTTCTTTGCAAAATTCCTGGTAAGATCCAAAACCAGCCGTTAGCTTTTCTCAAATCTTACTTTGGGAAAAATTCCTAGGGATCATTCATTGCTTTTAAAATTAGGGAAATATCACTCAACAAATAATAAAAGAGGAATCCCCATATCATGGAAGGTCTGTTCATGGGCTTCCTATGTCCTTGACCTTGCATTTAATTCTGCCAGATTTGATTCAAGAATGATTCCTAGGGACTCTTTCGCAGAGACCTTTTTTGTTTTGTTTTGTTTTTAGCATACTGAGTTTTGGGGAGGCTTTCTCTTTTGAACTTCCATCCCTTCCACCCTATGTCATCTGACTTTTGCTTTAGCATTCTGCCTTGTGATGCTCCAGGCCCAAGATCCAAGAAAGACAGAAGCTAATTTTTATTGTTTCATGCTATGGCTAGAGTGGTCAGGATGCAGAGCTGGAGGAGGCAGTAGCTGTTGATAGACACAGAGTAAATAAATCAGGCCTTTAATTAAATTTACATGATAAATAAATAGGTTGTCTCATTTATTTAGTAAACAAATTTAGGCAGATAATGAGATTTCAACTGGAGGCTGTACAATGCCCCAGAGGCGTATGCCAGCTACTTACCCTGTTAACATCCCACATTTTTTGTGTAAGAGTTTATCTGGCTCATCAGGTGGTTGTGTCTGCAGGAGATAAGACAAGTGACAAACAGCAAGGAAGAGAGGCCTCTGGTATAGGGGGCTACCCTTCCATTTGTGGCCACAGAAGAATCAGAGAATAGCACCCAAGAAAGTTTTTTCAGGGTGGAAGGAAGTAGGTTTCTCATGGTAATTGAAACAGGAAAAGGAAGAGAACAGATGGAGCATGTTTATCTCGGTGATCAAAACCAAGAAACTGAGGTCAAGAGAGGTTGGAATCAGAATCAAGATGTGTCTGACTTACATTCTTTTTTTTTTTTTTAAAAAAAAAAGGTGACTGATAAGGGGATCTTAACCCTTGACTTGGTGTTGTCAGCACCGTGCTCTCCCAAGTGAGCTAACCGGCCATCCCTGACTTATGTCCTTTACAGAGAGCTCTACTTTGACTTTGGGGGTCTAGCCAGGAAGTTTGGTTGCACTGAGGAAGCTTTCTTGAGTTAACACAAAGGCAGGCTGCAGAATCCCCTTTAACCAGTGGTGTGGCCTTGGGCAAGTCATCCCATATCTGCGTGACTTAGTTTCTTCATCTAAACAGAGACTTTTACTGGTGAAAGGATCACTCGACAATCATGAGACTTGTAATGCTTTGCAAATTATAAAGCATAATGCAAATGTTTAGTTTTATTACAATATTATGTAAATAACAGCAGGAAGCAAACTGTAGTGGAAAGAACAGTTTCTCTGGCTTAAGAGTGCTGGGTTTGAATTTGACTTTTCATTCTTTTCCCTGTGTGATGACGACATTTGAAAAAAGTCCGGTCCCCTCTGACTCAGTCTGACTCTGGCTTTCTCTGCATCTATGTCTTGTATTCTGTCTCTCTCTATCTCTCTCACCCTCTGAGTCTATTTCTGCCTATGAAACAAGTATGACCACTTCTTGGAAAGAAATCTTGATGCCAGGCTTTGGAGAATTCTGTTCCTCAGAATTACTGTGCAGGTGAATGTTCTTTAGAGCATTAACTCAGAAGCTAACAAAAATGAGATGGCATCAGTGTCTCTTTAATTTGCAGAAGCAGTGCAGAAGCCTAGCAGGTACAGGACAGGTGAGAAAGTCCAGGACGGGGTGTCTGAACAATCTGTCACATGCACGGCACCCAACCAATCCCAGGGCCCCAGTCGCAGGTCTTAGTTATCAGACTGGTCCTATCAACTCCTGCCTCAAATTCCTTCCCAGGTCCTGTTACTGATGTACTGAACAAAATCCATTCTTCATTTAGAAAGAAACACATAGGAGGAAGGTGAGATGCCCATTCTTTCAGGATTTAGGATGGAGTTTCTAGGATCCACTCAAACATTCCCTCCTCCATGACTGCCTTAGCAAGAAGGGCATTTCTCTCTGCTGTAACTGCATGGTGGTGTGTTTCTGTCACTCTGGGGCATTCATCCTAGTCTCTCCTCCACATGAAATTCTGTTTCTGCACATCTTCTCCTGGGCGAACAACTCGATGTCAGGGACAAGGTAGGAGATAGTTCTATGTCTGCACAGCGCTGGCCCAGTGCCTTGCACAGTCAGGACCCAATAAGTGCTAGTGAGTGAATGTTTTACTTGAATCTGCACACAAGAATGGAGCAGATGCAGAATTGTGCAGTGACTGCTGTCCTGCAGCCCACTCTGCAGAGCCACCACATACTCACCCATGTGCACTCTTCCCTTAGTCTTGGCCTTTCCACACCTTTGTCTCTTCCTGAAAGATGAGGAGGAAAAAGGCAGGACAGACATGTTAGCCATCACTGAGCAAAACCTTGCCAAAGTCAAATACCTGGTCTTTCCAGGAATTGTTCTTATTCGGAAAGAAAGAAGTAAGGAGAGAGAAGAAAGAGACTCCTTCCCACATTGGGGGTCCAGAGGGCGGGGGTCCCTCACTTCACTCTTACAGCCCTGATTAACTATGATGGTCATCATTTCCTGGAGCTCTGGGGCTTGGTGCAAGTGACTCCCACTTCTCTAGCCTTGACCTGCAATCTAGACCTCAAGACACCGGAGGCCACACCTCACCTTTCCAGCCTCCCTCCTCCAGTGCACTGACAGCAGGGAATGATGAGCAGAGCCTGGTGGGAAGTGGGCACAGCAACACTGTCCTGGGGGAGTTCCCTGGGCTCTGGGCCTACAGGTAAGACTCCTCCTTTGAGCTGTTGCTCTGCACAGGCTTTGCTCTGTGCGGTTCTTGGTGAAACTACGTGGTATGTATGTCCTTAGAGATGTGTAGAAGACCTTGACTTTGTGAAAAGAGGCACCATATGTTCCCTAACACTGACTCATCCCTTCGTCCTGGCCCTTGACACTTTCTTCTCTCCTCCTGAGACATGAGGAAACTATGACAGAAAGGGCATTTAAGCCATCACTCAGCAAAACCTGACAGAGCTGACCACTGCTGAGCCCAGGGCACGAGCTTGCTGTTCAGCCTCTTTGACTCCCTGCCGCTAGGCAGCAGGACAGCATAAATAGACCCAAACCGTGGCAGGGCCTGTCTTTATTCAAGCTGAACTAAACTGTCACATGATGGCAACTTTCCCCTCCACATCTGTTTAGCGTAATTTAAAAATCGCAGCCCTTGCACCTACACGATCGGCACCACATGTTGCTCATCTTCCTTATTATCCCAAATTAAAGTGTTGCCTGGTAGCTGGATTTTCTGCACTGGCTATAATAACGGAGCTCTAAATTGATTCCCAATCAAACGTTGGGAGAAAACATACTAACTAGGAGGGGGTTATGCAAACCTGATCTCCACATAGTCACAGCACTGAAAGGAGACCTTCACTGTGGCTGGGCCTGAAATCCTCAGGCTTTGGTTACAACGGCATTCAGATGCCAGCACTGGCCTTGCGGTTTGGCTTCTGTGCGTGACGGAGAGAGGGAGAGCAAGAGAGGACACCGAAGCGGGTGCATCTGGGCTTCATTAGTTGCAATGTAATTTACAAAAGGCAGCTTTTCAGATGTTGGTATAATCAGCAGGCTGTTATCGAGGTAGCTCACGGTAATCACCGGCTGACATGAGCAATCCACGCTCAGTGAGATAAATGGGTTTGACTGGCAGGGCAACGGTTGGACTTTAATAAAAAACAAATTGAATTTTTTTCCCGTGGCTTAATATAAGAATCTTCTGGACATATGCATAAAACTGACACAGTAGCAAAAACCCCTGGCAGAAAGAAAATGCCACTGCGCTGGGTCTCAGAGCCAATTTCTGTGTTATAAATTCTGTGGATGTTTGGGCAGTGGTTGCAACTGGGGTGGGTGGGGTGAGGAGGAGAAAGCAATGCAGGGACCTCTTGGTGCAATCTCAGCATAAATCACATAATAATGGACAAGTAATTTAATACTGTTCTGAAGCCTCCCAGTGAATCATTGCTTTTTCCTACAGTGAGTCTGGGTTCTGGTGGGTGAAGAACTTTAAGTGGTTGACTCCTAGAATTATGCCTTCTTTGGGAGCTATATTTCCATGTGCCTGGCTTGGTCAAGACTGAAGTCCTCGCTGAGGAGTCTGTTAACCTTTCCTCTGCATACCCAGTGTGCAAAGCACATTGGACAGCTTTCAATTTGCCACAAATACCATCTCCACCCCCCTAAGAGCTCCACGAGGGCTCTCCCAACCCTCGGAGCAGCTGTCTCTTAGTCTGACAAGTTGACAATATGCACACTTAGTGCATACTCAAACCTGGCACTTAGTGGGTGCTCTTGGAGTGGCCTCAGGATGGTTCATGTATGCCACATTGGTTTCCACGGAATAGAGGAAAAGAGCAAAATATCAGCAAAGTGTACAGAGGACATCACTGAGGACATCATCCGGGAGGCTGTCAGGGATTTCTTTGCACATAACAGTGCACATAATCATAAAAGTCTGCCTGAACATTTTCTGTCATGTCACTTTCATGTGGACAAGAGTTTCACCTTGGTGAAGGTCAAATTAAATAAGCCATTGGGGATCTACAAAGCACCTGAAGCTTGTGGAATACAATGAAAGAGCAGATACCCATTTTTCATGGCAAATTGATTTGAAATACAGCTATTAGTAGATGGATGGTGTCATCTTTAAAGATCAGAGAGAGCCTAGTGTTCTAAAGCTGGAAAGGAACTTTGTAATAATCTATCCATAGGTAAGGCAACTCAAAGATAAAATTACTTGCCCAAGGTCACATGGCAAATTGGCTGCAGTGTCAGGGCTAGAAGTCTGAGCATTGGCTCTTCGTCTGGTGCTTCTTGGTGCCATGTGGACTCCCTGACCGATTTAGCAGGGCTACCTGGAGGTGCTGAAGGAAGAGCCTGGCAAACTAGGGATCCCCAAAACATCACAGTGCGGATAGCTACTACTTCTTCAGGACTGTGCATTCTCGTGCTGACACTGCTTACACTCCCTCCCCCTTCCCCTATTCAGCAGTCCATGACTACACTTCCCAGTGTCACCAGCCAGGAGAGCACAGACATAGCACTCAGATGGCCTGAAGGGTGGGGTTGGGGTGGGACTGGGAGCTGGACTACCGGGATAGACAAAGTTCTATCTAGGATAGGATCTGCAGGTGACCTTGGACAAGTCTCTTCAATTCTAACCAGCAGATGGCCTTGGGCAAGTCTCTTCAATTCTCTGGCCCTCAGGCCCCTTTGACTCTGAAATGTGAATGTGGAATCAACCATCTCTGTGGCTTTTGTGGAAGTTTTTGCTTTGCTGCAGTGGAAACTTTATTCCAGGTAAACACTTCACTGACCACCTACCCTGCAGAGAAAGAAAAAGACAGAGTGAGGCAGTTTCTGGTTGAAGGCAGGAAGGAATGCCCACCCCCCACTACCACCACCGGGCCCAGAGTCTCCTCCCCAGGCTCAGAACTCCACTGGAATAAGCCATCTCAAAAGCGCTTTCAGCTTCAGTGTTTTGTGATTTTATTAATAGCTGGACTCAGGTGTTTGAACAGAGACCATGTAAATACAGGGCACAATACCCTGTGACCCCTCCCTCAGCTGTTGCAGATCAAGACTCTCTTTTTCCTCTTTGCCCAGGGAAAAGAGCCCAGTGCAGCCGGGGGTGCCACTCTGGGCCTGCCCGGTGTCTCTCCCTTTCTCTCTCTCTCTCTCTCTCTCTCTCTCTCTCTGTCTCCCTCCCTCCCTCCTTCCCTCCCTCTCTTTTCTCCTTCCCCCTCTCTCCCTTCTCTCTTTCTCTCTCCCCCTCCCCCTCCCCCACTTCTCAACTTTTTTCTGATTCAAGAAACAGCCCGGGCTTCGAGTATTGAAAACCCTATCCTGTAAGAAAAGATGTCCTAGGTGTCTTGAGAATTGGGTTACACTGTCTGCCTAGGTTGCCAGAAAAGTCTCATCGCCTTCCAATTCACATGAGAACTGGGGCAGAGATTGACCAAGCATATAATTTGCTCCTGGATCAGTGTTTTGGGCCATCTGGGAAACAGGGAAATTGTGAGGAGCGCTTCTGTATTTTCAGAGCCATAAGAGATTGCATGTGTTAGAAGGACGGTCCCATGGTGGGCAGTGATGCATGGAGCCGTAGCATCCCTTAGGACTGGACCCTTGTCTCCTTCCCCTAACTTTACTAATCCTTCACCGTCATGGCCCCAAATCTGCATGTGGACTTACCAATCCCACGCCTCCCCACTTATGCATTATTATTATCTACGTTATTTAAGGCAAATAGACACATTCCTAACACTGGGCTGTTCATGAAGTTCCTTCTTGCCTTTTATCCCACCTGAGGAAAGGAAGGAAGTAGAGTTTATTAAATGACTGCTGAGTGCCAGTTCAGGGCAAACAAGGAGCATTACAAATGTCACCTGCTTTAAGCTCATCTGAAGTGGGTATCTTTATTTCCAAATGAGGAAACTGAGGCTGAGAGGGGTAAAATGACTCAAAGAGAATTAAGAGCAGATTCAAGATCTGAACTCAAATACACCAGAGATTATTTTACAAACTTCCAATGCCTATTCCTGCAAGAACATGGATAAAGCCTTGGGCTCCTGAGGAAGGTGACATGGGCTAGCAGGCAGCTAAGAAGTCCTCCTGAGGACCCACTGGTGGAGGCTGGCAGGGGCATCTACAATTAGCAGGTAGCTTCACCCAAAGCACTGGGCAGGCAGAAACATGATCTCAATGCGGAGGGACAGATGTTGACAGAGCACCTGCTGAAGATCTGGGCCCCTGTCATCACAAAGTTGGTGTTGACAGTTAAGGGGGTAGCTGCCCAGCTAGCTGACAGTCAGAGGGGAGTGTGCACAGGGTTAGGAAGGAAGCTGAGGGAGGAAGGTGTAGGGTGCTATGCAGACGAGCTGGCAGGATGAACTCAAAGGATGCTGGGGTTTTGCTCCTGGTCCCTGAGAGCTTAAAGGGCAGATGAGTGTGAAACAAAGCACACCCATAAGCTGGGCTATTTCTTAATGTCTTGTGATATTTGGGGACATACTTTTCAGCACATAGTATTTCCATGTTCATTTCTTAGCCTCTGAAATGTACCTCTAACAGCCCAGTTCAGCGAATAGGTCAGCCTCAGTCCCTGACCCTACACCCCTGTGCACCCCCCATCTAATAGTAAGAGGGGATACCCGCAGCCCTGCCTGGAGTTCTTCCTCACCCCATCTCCAGCAGTGGGACAGCCAGGAGCCCAGGTAGGTCTTGCCTGGGGAGGCTCAGGACGTGAACAGTATGTTCTTAAATACAAGCTTCTTCCTTGCATCACTCTCTAGTTTTCAGAGTATGACTTTCACGAGCACGTCAACCACGCCCTTGATGCAAAGCCCCCGGACTCCATCCTGTTGGTGTGTTTGGTGACCCTGATAACTTGGCCAACAGAAATAGGATTCCAGAGCCACAGCACTGCAAAAGAGCAATCTTCTGCCCAGAAACTTTCCAGAGAGCTGGGAACTCACTTATCTGCTGGCAAAATTGCCAACTTGGGGATTCAGTGCTGCTTCTCTGCAAAAACAGGCGCTGAATTACCCTGCACTTAACAAATGGTTGCCCTGCTCTCCTAAAGCTGCCAACACAAATTGAATTGTATTTTTTCATTGGTGTGTACAGTGGGTGTGCTCTAGAGCCAGCACTAATTTCCCCCAAGCAAGATAAATGCACAGACCTCAGCCTTCTTGCTTACATTCTGTCTCATTCTAGCAAATTAAAATGTCACAGAGCTACAGCCATCCTTTAGGAGACCTGGTCAGATGGGGAAGGGACACCATGGGGGCAGGGAGCCTGTCATTTGCTCTCCTGCCTCAGCTGCAACTTAGATAACTAAGGAGAACGAAAACCGATAAAACCTGGTTAAAACATTCACAGCTTGCCATAAAATGAGTCTGTAGAAGGCAGTGTCGATGGAATCTTGCAAGAAGCAAAAAGCTATTATTTTGGCAGTTTTCTTAAGTTATTTGTACATTACTGGTGCCCTCAGATGGATTTCCACCTCCCCTCCCATTCGCTCTGATAACCGAACACAATCAATTTGGTTTAATTGAGTTCTATGAAAATTGTCACCTAGAGTGGCCACTTCACAAAACAAAGTTCATAAGCACACAAAGTTCAGGCAATCAGAAATAAAGTCTGATTTAGAGAGGCTCTCAGAGGGGAACTGCAGTAGCAATTGTGTTTGCAGCTCGAATGCCGCTGGTTGTGCCCGCCCAAATTCTCTGAAGTCACCAAAGAATGGGTGTTAATAATGCAACGGCAGGCATCTCCAGGGCATCAAAGGGCGCTCCAGCAAGCTCACTTTCATGCTGAAGGACTCCTTTTCGTAAAGGGGATGTGTGGGTTCATGCCCCAATCCATTTTCCAGAGCAGAAAACACGGGCCCGTAAGAACCTCCCGAGCATCTGAGCAGGAGCCGGGAGAAGAGTCCAGGGCGGCCTCCCTTCCCGGCCAGTGAAAGGTAGAAGCAGCGACCTGAAGGAGGCCCTGCCTCAAGTGATTCCAGGGAAGTTTCACCCGCTCCTGCCCACAAGCCCAGAGGTCAGGCTTTGTGCACCAAATCTTCATGAACAAGGGCATGCCAGAGGCACTTCATGTGAGAAGCAGTCAGGGAGATGTAGTTTGGAAGTTGAAATATGAGATTTTCCAGGATATTTAATGGTTTTTAAGCCCAGCAGAACCAAACATATGAAACCAAGCCCATCCCAGAAAAAAATCAAGACACATGGTACCCAATCCATGGGGGCTTAAAATCAAAAGCAGAGAAAACCAACACAGACAGGCAGGGAGAGGCCCACTATAGTGATACTCAACCCCCTCCTCGTGTACTTTTCAGTTTAAAAAGAGCCTTTGCATTCATGACCTCCCTCACCATGCCGGTGGGTAGACAGACAGTGGGTAGACAGACAGGACGAGGTGTCATGGATCTGCTTTTACAGGTAAGGAGACCAAGCTCAGGGTGACAAGAACAAGTCTCCTTGTACAACTGAGATCCACGCACAGGTCTCACTGAGAGCCAGGTTCTAACCACTGCACCACACTCCCTCTCCGTAGGAGATCACATATAGAGGAACTTGCTTGTTCTGTTCGGCACCAGTGAGTGCTGCAAGGAAATCTTTCAAATGGAAGGTTCTGGCCAAGGACACTCCTGCCTCAGGGTCTTTGCACTTGATGTTCCTACCACCTAAAATTCTCCCCCCACCTTCACCCCACCCCCATATATCCATGTCTCCCTCCTTTACATCCTTCAGGTCTCTGCTCAAATGCCAGCTCATCAGTGAGATTTTTTCTTACCACCCGCCGATGCCCATCAAATTTATCCTTCCTATTCTCTTCCATTTTCCCCTTAGTATCCATGACTTTTTATTTGTGCATTGACTGTCTCCTTCCCTGATGTCTAGTCATGAGAGCTGACTGAGACTTGGTCACGCTTATTGTTTTATTCCCAGTGTCTAGGTCAAGAGTAGGCTGACTGTCTCTGCAAAGGGCTGGATAGTAATATCTTAGGTTTCTGGGGCCTCGCATTCTCTGCTGCAGCTATTCAACTTTGCCACGGTGGTGCAAAAGCAGCCCTAGACAACATGTGTATGCATGGGAATGGCTGTGTTCCAAAAAAATGTTATTGATGGATACTGAAATTTGAATTTCATATAATTTTTACATGTCAGGAAATATTTTTCTTTTGATATTTTTAAAAGTTTTAAAATATGAGAGAAAAAAGCATTCCTACCTCAGAGCCATACTTTGCAGATCTTTGGTACAGAGTAGGCATTCAGCAAACAAT
The DNA here is from genome assembly GCF_000696425.1 of Galeopterus variegatus. Lineage (NCBI taxonomy): Eukaryota > Metazoa > Chordata > Mammalia > Dermoptera > Cynocephalidae > Galeopterus > Galeopterus variegatus. The sequence goes on from NW_007728499.1 coordinate 106,286, forward strand.
TGCTAAATGAGTGATTAAGCAGATACATCACTCAACTATATCATGAAATTGCATCGAGCAGCAGGTAATCAGCATCAGGTGTCTTTGAAGCAGCAATGTGCCCTGCAGGGTGCTCTGGAAGTCAGACATGGTCCTATCCTCAGGGAGCCCTGCACACTTGTTTTACATGTAAGGGGAGAGGGGCCAGGGAGGGAGCTGGAGAAGTCCTTTATCAAGAAAGGAGAAGCCAGTGAGTTATCCCTTCTTCCCCGGAGCTTACCCAGAAATTGGGTCCTCTTAATAAAAAGCACTTTGGAACTCAAGAGAGACAGCATGATAAGTGCAGAAGCCAAGGCCTGAGGGGGACAGTGTTGTCCTGGGGGCCTGATGCTCCAGAGAGACACCACAGAACCCTTGTCCCCAGAGTCACAAGGACAACCATAAGCCTGCTGTCCAGGGATGTGGGAAGGAAGGCACGGGGCATGGGGGAGGCAGAGAGAAACAGGGTGGATCGGGGGTGCTTTCTCAAGAGGAAATATTCGAGAAAACTCTTTACTCTTATGTTCAACTACCATGTTTTGAGAGGCACCTGGGTAGAAGCTGAAGAAGAGGCAGACATGGTTCTTGCCCCTAAGAGCTTACAGTGGAGTTGGATTCATACACATTAAACATCCCTGCATTGAATTTGTGAAAAGTGCTATGGAGAAGAAATGGAGGATGCTATGAGAATGTAATAGACACCCAGATTAGGCACCCGGGAGGACATGGCAGATCAGGTGGGGAGGGCGAGCCAGGCATGCAGGGCATGTGCCAAGTCCCAGTGGCACAAAGGAGCCAGGCATGCTAGGAACTGAGCCATCAGTGTGGCCAGACTGGGAGGTGTGTGCTGGGGACAGGGTAAGGCTCATCCTGTGAGAGAGCACCCAGCTCCCCGAAGGCCTGACGTGCCATGATGAGGAGTTTGGTTTCAATCCTGAAGTCTAAAGTTTTTCATTTGAATGGTGGCCAACGGCCCTCTCTGAATGGCCTGCATTCTTGAGTTCTCCACCAAGGGCTCGAGACCTCTCAACAGATCTGTTTCACAGGGCCATTTCCATGAAAAGAAATCCCATATGGACTTAGGGCTGAACAAACCCACAATGGCTTTAAGTGACATCAGCAAGATATTCTAAATTAAGTGCCACAATTTGGAAGTGGTACTCTGAACAAAGTCCTGTTCTACTTTAAGATGTGATGTGACTCTACCCATTTTGCAGTATAAAAAGTTAAGAGTTGTCTCCAGTGAAAGTGAGGTTGAGATAATGTCCCTAATATTGGTTCTTAGCCTTTTTATTACTCAGTCTGGTAAGGTTCCAGCACATTCTTCAGCTGGGTTTCTCTGTATTTGTGGGTGTGCTTGTTTATAAGCCACCTCTGTGTGTGGCTGAGCTCTTCTCTGGGGATCTCTGGGTGCCTCTGAGTGTCTGTCCCTAACTTCTCTGAGTGTCTCCTTAGGTCCCTCTGCAGGCTGTTCATTTTAATCTTTCATGGAGGGGGACAGAGAGCATGTGGTAGGTGGCCCTCCCCCAACCCCCTCTGGCCTGTGGTTTCTTTCTATGTTCCCTTATTTCTATTTTTCTCTCCTCCCACTGTCTCTTCCCCTCTTTTTTCTCCTTCCGCTCTCCCTGAGGCTCTGCTCTGTAATTATCCATAATATAAACAGAAGATTGTATTATTTTGTTATAATTATTTGAAAAGATTTTATGCTTCCTGCTTCTAGTTTAAAAGACTGCTGAGAGAACAGTAGTATATTCCTCTCTCAGAAACAGGTAAATAAAAGTTTTTCTCTGTTGATGAGCCCTCCCTGGATAAAATGTTTGCCATCTGCTCTCTGCACAAGGATGCCCTCTGCCAAGAAACTGTGCTCATCAAAATCAGTCCTGACCAGCCAGCTTTACTGTGGAGACAGCAAAGTCTAGAAGCAATCAGCTGTGCCTGTCAGAGGCTCTGAGTATCCATACCCTAGAGTTGGGGTTTACCAAGTTCTGAGAAAGAGATTTATTTCTCCAAGGACTTTAGAGCTTGCTCCTGCTGAGACTGTTTCTATCTCAATGTGCAACCCTGTGGTTTGGACCTGGCGACCCTTAGGATCCCTTGCAACCCAGAGTCTACAAACACTTTCTGCTCTGTTTCCCTCTTTGCACACAGCACTCTCAAAATTTTTACATTCTTGAGCACCATCGGTCCTACCTGGGCAAACCCACCAACCTCCCTCAGACAAGAGCTCTTAAAAATGAAGCCAGTTTCATACACATAGATGCATATATCACCTCTTTTCCTACAAATCATCTTCCAGGTCTAGTATCTGTGTAATATCTTGAGGAATGATCACCTCTAGCTGTTTATCTTCTCTTCCTTTTAAGAAATTCTTTAGAATCCTAGGTTTTAATAGTTGTTTCCTCAATATAAGGAGTTTAATTGTGCAGCTCTTAGCATGCCCTAGAGAGTCTAATGAGAAATAAATAATCTTAAGTAGCCTCCCTTAGGAAAGAAAAATAAACTCTACCCAGAGGCTCCATTGTTAAGGAGATTTGCTAATTGTTTCAACAGTGTTAGGCTACTCCCCAATTAAGTAGGAGGACTTTTCAGGACTGGGATCATTTCTCATCCTGATAGGATGTCCCCTTAAACACAGAGCCTGGGCAAGGAAAGATTCAGTCACCACTTGCTGAATTAGTGGTCAGTGGTGGAGCTGGCACTGCCTCCCAGAGGCCTTTTGTGCTGCTTGGTTGTTTGATGGCTAACACTGTCAGCTTTCTCCTGCTTCTTTCACGTTCTCATCTGTAAAAAGAGACACTGTCTCTCAACCTCATTTAGGGGAAAAAAAGGGAAAGAAAATCACATGTATTGATCATGTGCTATGAGTCACATCTTTCGCTAGGTACTTTCCCATTTGTTATTACCCCTAACCTGCAAGACACATTTTAGTATCCATCCCATTTTATAGATGAGGAAACTGAGGCTCTGTAAGTGAGGTTCAGTGATTTACGCAGGTAATGCAGTTAAGTGATAGAGATGGGATTAAGTGACTTAATCTATGAAAGGATCTAGAATGGTGCTGCTAAGGGCTTACTAGGTGGTAATCATTGCTGCTGCTGCTGATGATGTGGTTATGAAAAACCAGGCTACTTGATTGCCGAGCCCATGTTCTAAGGGTGAATGAAAAGAAATCTGAAAAACTCGTTGAGGCAGGATGAGGAACTTCCTAAAGCATGTAAAGTTTCAAATTAACAGTCGGTGTTCAAGGGCTTGCCCGTGGTGCCATGTGCTTGAAAGCTGTAGGGTACTCAGTCTCCTGCCTTCTTACTGGGCGGAAACGGGGCTGTTGCAGAGAGCCCAGGCAAGGGTCTGCAAAGAAAGCCTCATTTCCTCATGGGAAGAAGTGGAGGGACAAGGCGGGATGAGGAACTTCCTAAAGCATGTAAAGTTTCAAATTAACAGTCGGTGTTCAAGGGCTTGCCCGTGGTGCCATGTGCTCGAAAGCCGTAGGGTACTCAGTCTCCCGCCTTCTTACTGGGCGGAAAGGGGGCTGTTGCGGAGAGCCCAGGCAAGGGTCTGCAAAGAAAGCCTCATTTCCTCATGGGAAGAAGTGGAGGGACCAGTGTAACTTTAAAGAGGGCACCATCGTCCCTCCCGCGGACCGCACACAGGGTCAGCTGAAGCGCCATCATCACCCATGGCCACTGCCAAGCGGTTGCATTTGCCACCCTCGAGAAAACACTGGCTGCACACAGCAATTTCACAGACGACAGAACAGGACCCAGAAAGGAAGAAGAGCTTCTCTCAGATTCAAGTTAGCTCCTTTCCCCTTTTCTACCATCTCCACTAAGTGGGGACCCTGCCCACATTTTGTCCTCCTTCCTTGCTTCAGAGGCTGTGGGTACCCGGTCCTTCCCATTCTGGAGTGACTATGGGATGTCTAGGGACCACTGAGGAACCCTCGATTTGAAAAGCCTGCCCTGCCCATGCTTCAAGTTACCCACCCAAAAAGCACACCGCACACTTGAAATTCTGATTGAAACCAGTTCGCAATTAGATTTTCTCTGCCCCTTTTCATTGCCATGGCTAGACTTCGGTAGTGACACTTGTAGTCGCTACAAAATGCGGCAGTGGAAAAAAAATGTCTCTATGCTGTTGACAAAAGAGAAAGGCACTCTGTTCAATCAACTGTGAGGGAGACTGAATTATTTATGCTACCTCTGTCACAGCGAAAGGTAATTTCATTGCTGAATTTTAAGTTTTTCATTAATTAACCACTTTTTCAGTTCAGTGCTCTGCAGCTAAGCATAAACCCACTGCAGAGCCATTCTGAGGAAGTCAGGGGGGCCAGGGGGGACTTGGCTTTGGCCCTGCTGCTCCCAGTGACATATGGATGTTTCCATGTCTTCGTTTTTCTGCAGTTACCCTGGCTTTGTGCTGGTGCAGATATTGGATGCTTCATTTAAGGCTCAGAGCCGCACCCAAACTGTCTGCAATTTAATATGTCACAATATATACGTTAGTAAATCATCTCTGTGTCATCTTTCTCAGCGTTCTGTTATTAAAGCCCATTTTTCATGGTAAAATATTCCTCCAAGAGATGGCATGAGGTGCACACATCCCCAAGCCTAGTATTTAACGCTAATAGGCTGAGGCTTCTCTGAAACTAAACTAGGAATTGAGAAAATGTAGCAAAATGAATCAGGAAAATGCTTCTTGGAAATGGAATGGGATTTACACTAGAAAGGGGATTCGGAAGAAAGCTGACATTTTATCTGAACTCTCCAGATAATTGCTTCATCTTTTCCACTTCTCTTGGAAAATAAAAACCTGACTAGACTCACCCTGGGAAAGGTTTCAGTAAGTCTGTGCAATGATACCCCATAAGAAAGAAGCATGCATTTTTCACAACTTTTTCAGGTATAGCAGTAAGTTATAGTAATAGTTCCATATCCAAACTTCTATCTGAAGACATCTTTTTGGGTAAGAGTCTTTCAGATGTCACTCCTGCTAGAAACAGAGAGCAGACAAAAGCTGTGTCCATTCAAGGGAGATACCGGAGTGCCTACTATGTGCCAAGAGCAGGACAGGGGCTAGGCATGTGGAGGACATGGGCTTGGCCCCTGCCCATTTATGAGTGACTTGGATGAGATGGAAAATGTCAGCAGATCCTGTTTGCTGGCTTTTGGAAAGGCCAGTCTATTCAGGCCCTGATCATGTGATCCCATTGTATCAATAAGCCATAGGTAATCTGTCAGCAAGAACGTATTGAGTTTATTGAGTCGTAATGTGGTGAGAGTGCAGAGACTAGTAAGACAACCAAGAGGTGTTACCTGGTCTCTATTGCCTTTGGTCACCCAGAATGGCTGGCTTTTCTTAAAGACCTCTCCTGCACTATGACTTCATCGTTTCCGTAAAGTACCACCCAGAGTTCCTTGAATCTTAAAAAAAGAAAAGAAAAAGAAATTACTTATATAATTTAGTTTGAAAAGAGTAACATATTTATTGTAGAAAGTTGAGAAAATAAAGATAAACAAAAAATTACTCATAGCTTATGACAAAGATTTCCACATTTAACATTTTGTTACATATCTTCCCAGTGTTCTTTTGTTTTTTTGTTTTTTTTTTTTTCCTTTGCCTGTATTTACATACATTGTTTATATATCATACTGTGATTCTGTTTTTTGATTTTGTTATTGCATGGGACTATATGAAGATCATCTTCTAGGTCATTAATTGCTCTCCTTCAACCTTATCTCCTAATCCCAGTAGATGCATGAATTGCTTCATTTAACCATTCTCCTTTCCTAATTTTTTGTCATTATAATCTGTGCCTAATTTTTTGTCATTATAATCGATATTTCTGGGCCGGCCTGTGGCTCACTCAGGAGAGTGCGGTGCTGATAACACCAAGGCCACAGGTTCGGATCCTATATAGGGATGGCCTGTTCGCTCACTGGCTGAGTGTGGCGCTGACAATACCAAGCCAAGGATTAAGATCCCCTTACTGGTCATCTTTTAAAAAAAAATAATAATAATAATAATATTTCTTAGAATATTCTGGAAATTAAATTTTTATTCACCTCCCTAATCATTTCTATTAGACAAATTTTGAGTTTTGAATTGCTGGGGCTAAGATTTTTGCCAAATCTTCAAGTTTTAGCCAACTTTTCCTCCAGAAGCTTCAACTAATTTACGTTCCTACCAGAGGTATATGCAACACCTTGCTTTTCCTCATTCTTGCCTTGGTTTATTAGACTCTCAAGAGTTTACTTCTTAACAACATGTGAGTATATTTGGGATACCCTGCTCCCACTTATCATCAAAGTCCCATGCAGACCCAAGCCAGTGCCCCAGAGCATCTTATTTCTTGTACTAGGATATAGCAAGTTGATTTTGCTACAGTCGTGGGTGTCTTAAATACAATGAGGCAAGCTGGCAGCCCTTCCTTGAAGCCCTAGCAAACTCTGTATATAAACCCAAGATGTTAAGACCAAGCATGATGTGGCCAATGAAATCATTTGGGCCTTTTTAATGACTGACTAAGATTCAGCCATAGTGAGCGGCTATCATCACCAGGCAGGAACAAACTGAAGGGCTCCTAAAGTGAGCTCAGCAGGGTGGCATGACAGGCCTGGCTTTCCTCCCTGCAAGCTTGTAGCTCAAGCTCGCAGCTCAAGCTCGTAGCTCAAGCAGGTCTAACTTGCTGAGCAGCTCCAGGAGCCCCTCTGTCAATGGCCACACT